>NC_056530.1:6363509-6383320 GCF_019175285.1 Sceloporus undulatus
ATATGAGGTAGGGGTGTGTGTGTGTGTGTGTGTGTGTGTGTGTGTGTGTGTGTGTGTGTGTGTGTGTGTGTGTCAGTACTTCCAGGACAGATTACCCTTTGCCTTTCACCAGAGGATGGTTCCTTTTTTTTTATAAGACTAAAAGTACAATATTTATCTTGACCTGTGGATAAATCGACTCAGGTTTTTGGGGTCATTTTTTGACTAAACGTTCTAGACTTATACATAAGTATATACATTTAGACTACGAATGGTTTACTCAGGCTACATCCACACTGCAGAAATAATCCAGTATGACATAATTTTAACTGCCATGGTTCAATGCCATGGAATTCTGAGAATTGTAGTTTTGCGAGACATTTCACCTTCTGTAGCAGAGTAAGCTCTGGTGCCACAACAAACTACAGTTCCTAGAATTCCATAGCACTGAGCCATGGCTGTGAATGTGTTTTCAAACTGGATTATTTCTGCAGATGCAGCCTCAATCATGAGAGTTCCAATATCAGAGGCAATATGTCTCTTGCTACCAGTTCTTGAGGAACATGAGCACTATTGTGCTTATGACCAGCCTGTCGACTTCCCAGAGGCATCTGTCAGCAACTGTGGGAATGGAATGCTGACCTAGTGAGGCCTCTGGTTTCATCCAAACTTTTGTCTCAAGCTTGGATTCTTCAGCGTCTTTTTTGCAGTTAGCTCCCTTTCCTGCTGCATCCATTCTGCCTGAACCATAGAGGGCTCATGAATGTTTAACACTTTTGAAAGAAAGAAGCCTTTTGGGGAAATTTGCTGTTTCACTAGTGAGCCCAGAGACAAAACTAGGGAACAGCTGAGATTTCCACACAGAAAGTCTGGCACTGAGGTGGAGCTTGCTACAATTCCAAGAGACAGGGACATCTTGGCAGCTTTGCTTATTCCTACATTCTAGTTATTTTCTTCCTTTTAGTCTGAAATTCTTTCCATCCTAAAGGTCAAGAAGTCTGCATTACAGCAAACCTCCAACAAATGTACACTAACACTCTCTACCATCTGTACTTGCCAAATTTAATAGGTATTGCTATTCCCACTATGGGAAGGATTATGTTACATTTGCCTGTCAAGTAGATGTTAATGTGAGGAGCCTCTCAGAAAAAGAGGGTGCCTCTACATTGTAGAAATAATGCAGTTTGACAACTTTGTAGCTGCCATGGTTCCATCCTAGCATTTGTAGTTTTGTGAGGCATCAACACTCTTTGGCAGAGAAGTGTAAAACTAGAGACTGAAACCTTAATTCAGCATCACAAATATGGCTGAACACATAAGGATTCAGATCTGCACTTTTAAAAGCTAATCCTTCTCTGGGGAAAAATGAATCTGTAAATCTTGCTGTCAATTTTGAAAAAATCAAGTTTTTTCCCCATCCCAAATATGAGGAACAGAATTTGATCTGGGCAAATTCTGATCAAAAATGGACTGAAGCAAAACGCTCCCCCTTTTGTACCAGTCACTTCCAGCTACAGTAAAACTTAGGCGTGTTACAGACCACCCAAAATGGGCGGTCTCAAGCCGCTGCCGGTTGCTGCATCTGGGAACCGCAGCAGCCAAACCGCGCGGTTCCCGGGCGCAGCAAGAAAGAAACACCAAAATGGCGCTTCTTCCTGTGCCCTGGAAGTGGCGCCGCAAGGCGCGAGGCGCACACTTGCGGCACCACTTCCGGCATGTGACATCCGGACGCTGTGCGTCTGCAACGTCAAAATGGCGGCACCCATCTCTATGCGGCGCTGCCATTTTGATGTACTCGTTACGTGCGAGGGGCAATGCGCGTCAGGAAGCGCTGCCCCTCACGCATAATGATGGCATCTCATTGGCCCACATGTAACGCGCCACAGAATTCTCATGAATAACATTCAACACCTATTTTTTGGTAATTGTTCAGAGCTTTTGAAAAAGGAAAAGAAAAGACCAAAAAGGCCACCCAGGTCATTTGCCAAGCTGTGCCAGATCATCTC
Source organism: Sceloporus undulatus (assembly GCF_019175285.1). Classification (NCBI taxonomy): domain Eukaryota; kingdom Metazoa; phylum Chordata; class Lepidosauria; order Squamata; family Phrynosomatidae; genus Sceloporus; species Sceloporus undulatus. The sequence continues at coordinate 6,365,495 of NC_056530.1, forward strand.
CTGCTGTCTGTCTGTTCTAGTACTTTAGTTTGGGCATCACCCCAGCTCAAATCTGGATAAATCTCACTCACGATCAGCAGCTCTTCACCTGGCATTCTCTTCTATTCAGTTTTACTGTACTTGAGTGCTGCTGCTTCGCGTTAAGCCAGTAAGTGATTAGATGTTGCATTGTAATCTATACAGGTCCAGATTTACCATTAGACTGAGAGAGATATTCAGGGAGCCGACTTTGGGTAATGTGAAAAGGCAGCAAATAGTTATAATTTATTATTGTTGTATTTTTACTGCCAAGAAGATGGAAAAAGTGCTGATCTTAGTTTCCTCATTTGGGGGCGTGAGGTGGATGGTTAGGATACTTTTCTGCCTTTACAAAATTCTTGTTGAGATTAGTACAAGCATTAGTGTACAAAATATTGCAAACGTAGCTGTGTTAGTCCTTCTTTGGCAGCAGGATTCCATCACTACGCCTTAGTCATCCTTATCGGTCACTTTCCATTCCAGTCCTCTTTCCCTTCCAGAAGGCTAAAAGCTTCATGCTGTGGTATGTCACACAAAAGGTCAGGGCACTACATGGGTTTGTCAACAGGAGTTAACCTAAAACTATTTTGCTGTATATTTACACCAGAACACCAGTGAAATTAAAAAAAAATAATGAACCTGGACACTCTTCTGACAATGAAGTCCCAGAAAATGTTCACAAATCATGTAATTTGCTGCATTTGTTCCATTTCATCACACAACTTCCCTAATGGGGATGTATCAACTAAACGCAAATGACTCTTGTTCTGATAGTGTGAATGCCATCGCCCACCCATCACTAAAATGCCCCAAGTCAAACACCCCTCCTTCCAAAACACAACACTTTATGGTCATCATGGCAAACAGACAGTGCATTTTAGAAAATGTGTAAACCAAAGAAGTACAGTTGGCATTAGATGCAAAGGTGAAACCACTTTCCAGCTGGGCCCTCAAGAGAGATGCCAGAAGCCCTAATCTGTATGGTCAACAAGAAGGCAATTTGTGAGCAGTCCATACTATGATGAGGAGCAAAAATTCCCCACCCACAGTCCATTGTGAATTCACTAGGTAGCCTAGAGCAAATAGCCTTGTTGATATTTGCAGGTGCACTTGGATTTAGCCCTGAGCCTGGATCCGTAGGAATCTATAGTGGCTGGGAGCATATCTGCACAGCTAAACCTAGGGGCTGTATGCACATGCCCAAAGGCCCATGTTTCCCACAGCCTAGCATCATCCTATTTAGATGATGTAGATCAACAGCCCTGGGCTGAGAACAGGTAAACCAGATGCCATTCCAGTGGCTCTAACCCAACCCTGACCTGACTGGCCCTTAGTCCAGTCTAAAAAACCCAAATATTTGCAGTAGAATTTCCCCAAAACTCCACCATGACAACTAGTAGACCAGAAAGCCATGCACTCCCTTACCTGCTGCTGCTACCACCATTCTACCTGCAAGCCCCAGTTCTGCCCTGTGTTGTCAGGAAGGGGCACCTGGCTATGTGGATGAAGAAAGGTACACTGTTTCTGCCCTTATGAGCTGCAGCAAGATCCTGCAAATAGAATGGTAATGATGGGTGAGGTGGCGGCAGAGGCTTCATGATATGGCAGCAGGCAGGTGTCCAAATTCTTGGCTGTTGCTATGCTGGACCAGGTAAATTTCGGGGTGGCAACAGGCCAGCTCCATGGGCAGGATACATTGGGACTAGCTCCTCATATCCTGCCCATGCGTTCAGTGCCCTAGAGTGCCACCTGTCCCCATTCTTGGAGACATCAGTTCGAGTCACAGTGACATCTACACAGTTACATCCTAAATGTATTATTATAATAAGGCACTCCGTGTGGGGTTATCTTTGAATGGTGTTTGTAAACCTCATTTTTCCAAAAAGCTTTAGCCAAATTATTAAATGGGGCTGGTTACAGAAGGCACACGAATCCCCAGTTACAACAATTTTACTGGCTACCAGTCTGTTTCTGAGAGCAACGGAAAGTGCAGTAAAGCCCTATATGGCTTTGGTGAAGGCTATCTGATAGAGTGCATTCTCTCATAATTTCTGCCTGCTTCCTTAATGCCTTTTTCTAGTTTTGTGTTTAATTTTAGCTGCATGCTTTTAAGGGAAATCTTGGGGCGGGGGGGGGGGGGTCGGACTGGGATTGGCTGTTGCTTGTACCTAAACTAAAACAAGCCCTTCCAAGTGCCTGAAGTCAACACACATATTGGTGTGTCCTTCATATAATTGTTGAGAAAAAGGAAATGACACAGCCTGAGGAATAGGCTGGAGATAAAAACAACAACAACAACAGCAACACCCTCAAAAGTCAACAGGAGTTCTGAAATGTCCAGAAAGCAAATCTTTCTCAATAAGAGCAGCTCCAAGACAGGATAGTTGGGAGCAATTTGTGATTTGTGGAGATGTCAACCAAATTGCTCTTTTATGGGGCTGGATTGAAGCTACAAGACATCATGCCACAGCTATCAACATGAAAGCATACTGGGAGAGAAAGAGAGAGAAGGAAGGAAAGAAGGAAGGAAGGAAGGAAGGAAGGAAGGAAGGAAAGAAGGAAGGAAGGAAGGAAGATGTTGCTTCCCTATAGCAGCAAGAACAAAGAGTGTCGCTCTCCTATAGCATCAACATCAACAGAACATTCCTGGGTTGTTCCCCTTTCTGTCTATCACATATTGACCATCACCCTTCAGCTAGACTTGTGAACCAGTCTTATTCTTAAAGCATTCTCTGAAACTGCACATACGTAAATAAACTGAAGTCAGTCAGTCAGTCAACCTTTATTAGGCATACAACAACAACATACATTTACAATAAAACTTCAGGATCGTTATTAAAATTTAAGCCATAATCTTGTTGCCTCCACCAGAAAATTGGCCTTTAGCCTGGTAATATGCGGGTTCCGATCTTCCAATAAATATTGCACTGATAACCCATCCAAACAGATATGACCGTTCACGGGCCATTTATGCTGGTGTTAGTGTTGTAATATTGATGGGTATCCTACCATTGACTTCACTGATAAACTGAAGTCAATGGTAGGATACCTATCAATATTACAACACTAACACCAGCCTAAATAATCCATGCACCTTTGCGTATGTTTACAGTAGAAACCTCCAGGTAAAGAATTGACCACTTAGGCCAAACATATATTTAATGTTCAAGCCCTTCCCCCAGCATACGATTCTGATCTGTCATGATTGTTCACTTACGGCTGTCAGATCAAAATGCTTCAGTGACAACAGCCTGCACCCTCCCACTCCTGTCATACTGATTCTAAGTCTAAGCACCCTAAAATGCAATAACTGTATACATATTTTCCATATCTACACTTATCTTGGAGGCCCCTCCTTCCCTCTTCCTCTTGATGGCATTGGTGACCCATCCTAGGTTGGGGGTTCATTCACTTATGAAGCACAAGCCACCAGCTGAAAACCAGTGGCACTGGATTCTTAAAAAGGCTATGTCCACATTAAAGAGTCTGTTGATTGCTTCTTTTTCTCTTCTTTTTTGAAAGATGCTGTTTAACCTGTCTGGTGGTAATGGTTTTGGGAACAGGGAAAAGATTTCATCCACATTTTAAAAGTGAGATTACTTCACTTCAGATGCCCTAGACTAGTGGTTCTCAACCTTCCTAATGCCACGACCCTTCAATACAGTTCCTCATGTTGTGGTGACCCCCAACCATAAAATTGTGGTGTCTCGGTTCCTACGACCATCAGAAATATGTGTTTTCCGAAGGTCGTTTGACCCCCAAAGAGGCTGTGACCCACAGGTTGAGAACCACTGTCTTAGACTAAAATGAAGACCAGAACAGTCCTTTGGAATGATGCAGTTCTTTTGAATTTTATGATGAAATTCTCAGCTCTGAAATTGCATTAAAATGCCTGTAATAGGGAAAGCTGTGTACAAAAAGAAATGTTAATATCACTGATGTGTAAAGTAGAGAAAACAGGTATATGACATACAAAATTGGCCTGGCTTGGGTACTGACTGCTGCGTTCATTGCTAATTCTCTCCTGCGAAAGAAATGCTATGATGCACTTTTTGCCAACTGACAATTACAGAGTCTCTCTCTTTTCCTTGCCACCTCCCTCGATTTCCACACTGCTAATCAAATCATCCCAGCTTAGAAATGAAGCCATTGCTTCATATAAGTAGGAGGGCAAAGAATGAGTTGGCCACCTAAAATCCATCAGATCCAGAATGATCTAGTTTCTACAAAAAGTACAGAAACATAGCAAGCACTTTTTTCACTGCTCCATATCATCAGAAATGAGGACACATCTGCATTGCTCAACTCTTTTGATACGCTTAAGGGAAAATAATGTAATAAAGATGACCAGGCAGATTCAGGAATCATCCTGCTAGCATAAACTCTACTATATCAAACTTTGAACAAACTCTGTGTTATGCAGCATTATGTGAAAAATTCTGAACATTCAGAAATAGTGTGTTCAGTGCCTCTGTCATAACTAAGTTTGTATACTTAGTAAATCACACTTGACAGGAGAGAACATTTCAGGGTAAGGTGAGGAACCCTGACTGTTCCAACATTTTGGACTTCAACTCCCATTAGCCTCGAAGAGTATGGACAATAGTAAGAGACTAATGGAGTTCTAAAACATCTGGGTGGCCAGAAATTCCCCATCTCTAATTTAAGAAAACACCTCCAAAACTCCTGCAGATAATTATTATTTATTATGCTTATGTATTTTGATTTATTTTTAACCACTCACACAAGAAAGGATCCAAGGTAGCTCACAGTGTAAGTTAAAACAAAATACACCTAAAACAACTGATAATACAAATGTTTTTCTTTAAAAAAACACAATTATATAAACAGTCTATTAAGATAGTTTAAGGCTCCATCTGCACTGCAGACATAATCCAGCCTGACACCACTTTAACTGCTATGGCTCAGTGCCAAGAAATTCTGAGATTTGTAGGTTGGTGGTGGGCACCAGCGCCTTCTGAGTACAAAACTACAACTCCCGGAATTCCATAGCATTGAGCCATGGCAGTTAAAGCTGTGTCAAACTGTTTTATTTCTGGAGGGCAAATGCAACCAAAAACCCTATCAAAACAGTTTAGAAAGTATTTCAAATATAGCAATGAGAATAAAAGCACAGCACCTTTCATTAAAAGATCCTTCTGCAAGCAACTAGTTAAATGCAGAAAGCCTGTCTAAATAAAAGCATCTGCACTGGCTGGCAGAAATAAAAAGGAACCAAGCTAGCCTCCTGGAGAGGGGGGAATTCCACTGCCTGAGAGCAGCAACCAGTAAGGCCCTTCCTCTAATGAGAATAAGCTATACAGAAATCAAAAAGCTTCACAGACCTTACAACTTTCCGGTACTTTCTGGTGAGGATGTTGTGTAGTAAAAGACGTGATGGTGATAATTTCTAAAAGGTCCAAGTTCCCTGGTTTGAAGAACTGTTTAGGTATTTGTGGAACAAGTTCCTCAAATGCACACCTGGCAGCTTTTTTCCTGTGTTTCCCCAGATGATGTGGTGGGAAATGTGTGGCCCTCCAGGTACTGTTTCACTGCAGCTTTTACCATTGGCTATGCTGCCTAGTACTGATAGGAGAACAGGGCCACAGAGTCCCCAGCCCTAGAATAAAAGAATCCTAGAGTTGGAAGAGACCCCAAGGGCCATTCAGTCCATATCCATTCTGCCATGCAGGAACTCTCAGTCAAAGCATTCCTGACAGATGGCTATCTAGCCTCTGTTTAAAAACTTCTAAAGAAGGAGACTTCACCACACTTCAATGGAATGTGTTCCACTATCAATAGGTTCATACTGGAATCTCTTTTCCTGTAGTTTGAATCCACTGCTCCAGGTCCTATTCTCTGGAGCAGCAGAAAATAAGCTTGCTCTATCCTCGATATCACATCCCTTCAAATATTTAAATAGGGCTATCATATCACCTCTTAACTATCTCTTCTCCAGGCTAAGCATACCCAGCTCCCTAAGTCTCTTCTTGTAAGGCATGGTTTCCAGACCCCTCACCATTTTACTTACCCTCCTCTGGACATGCTCCAGCTTGTGACCAGCTTTTCTGAACTTTTGTGCCCAGAACTGGACAATGTATTCCAGGTTAGGTCTGACTTGTTACTTTAACAATCTTTTCTCCAATTTCACTGGATTACCTTTATCTTTATTACTTAAGTAATATCCATACATCTGGGGCTTTATAAAGAATGAGAGAGAAATCCTTGCGTGGGGGATGTACACTCAGTAAACATCACAAGGGAGACAACTGATGGAGGGGTGGGATGAAGGCAAGAGTAAATGGAAAGAAGATGCTAAGATTATATCTACATTCTTGTAAGGACAGAACAGAAGAGGGCCTAGAGGACATGTTTCATCTCCTATTGAAGTATTACAATGAGTCATATACTTGCATTTAAAGTGATGGCTCTCAGCTTTTGTCCTTCCAAATATTTTGAAAATCAACTCCTAGAAACCCCAGCCAGCATGGCCAAGGGCCAGACATTCTGGAACCTAAAGTCCAAAGTATCTGGAGGACTCACAGTTGAGATCACTCCTGCACGTCTTTTTTTAAATAAAAGGGGACATCTGATGGACTGCCACTGCCCCCCCCCCTGACATTTGTCACTGATAAAATAGTAGCCTCACTTTATTTAATGGTGTAGCATTGAGCCATGCCCCCTCCAATATTTGGATTCTAACTGCTAGTAGTTGTGATAATAATTCCACTTACTGTGCAACAATCTTCATTTAAAAAAAAAAAAGCGGGAGATGACTCAACCAAGTCATCTTGGCCATAGCAGGAAAGATTCTAGAGCAGATAAGGAGATAGAAAGGAATGGCATGATCACTAAAAGTCAATATGGGTTTCTCGAAAATTAGTCAGGCGAGACTAATCTTCTCTGTCTTCATCCCTCCCTCCCTTTCTCTTTTCATAGAGCTACAAGCTTGGCAGATGAAGGGAATGCTGTGGATGTACTATATCTTGATTTCAGTAAGAACTTTGATAAAGTCTGGGAACCACATATAGAAATGTACTTGCTATAAAGTCTGGGAACCACAATTCAAAAAGGATGCTGACAAGCTGGAGTGTGTTCAGAGGAAGGTGACCAATGTGAAGTCGAAGGCTTTCATGGCCGGCATCCATAGTTTTTTGTGGTTTTTTCAGGAAGAAACTCTGCTAGAACATGGCCACATAGCCTGAAAAACCCACAAAAAAACTAACGAAAGCGACCAAAATGGTGAAAGGTCTGGAAACCATGACCTATGAGGAGAAACCTAGGGAGTAGGGGATGTTTAGCGTGAAGAAGAGAAGGTTAAAAGGTGACATGATAGCCATGTTTAAATATTTGAAAGGATGTCCTTTTGAAGATAGAGCAAACCTTTGTTTTCTGCTGCTCCAGGGAATAGGACTTGGAGCAATGGATGCAAACTACAGGAGCAGGGATTCCACCTCAACATTAGGAAGAACTTCCTGACAGTAAGAACTCTTTGACAGTTGAATACTCGGCTGCCTGAGTGGTGGAGTCTCCTTCTTTAGAGTTACTTATTGATTTATTTCATTTATATACCACTTTTCTCCAGGAAAGGGACAGAAGGCAGCTCACAGGTAAAATGGTAAAAAAACATTACAATTTTTTTAAAATAATTAATTTTTATACAGAAGGTGGATGGCCATCTGTTGGGAATGCTTTGACTGTGCCTTTCTGCATGGCAAGGGGTTGGGCTGGATGGCCCTTGTAGTCTCTTACAGCTCTTTGATTCTATTAACAAGCAGCAGGAAAAGCTTGACTCATACAGTACTCTCTTTTGTTTTTAAATAATCTCTGAAGTAGTTTTGTAACTATTTAGCTTTGCAATGCTCATCCATGATTTTATGGATGTGTTACAAGCATTAATCTGAGAGGACGTTAAAATACAGTTAAAAACTGTTGCAGAAGGGGGTGGCTGCTGCAACAGTTGCTTCAAACGAAGTCTTACAAAATTCAGAGCCACACAGACCCTACTGGATCACAACCTACAATTCCCTGAAGTCATTATGGCGGAGTAGGTCCTTCAAGAAAATTGATGTTGTCAGTAGCTACTAATAAAATTAGCATGCATTAATCAATTAACTATGAAACAGAGAATTTAAGTGACCAAAGCCTCCTCTCTCAACCCAGGATTTTCTCTGCCCCGTCCCGGATCCGTCCCTTCTCTCTTGCTGCCCCTCATTCCTGGAATCTTCTTCCTCTGCATGCACGGCTCATCACTTCCCTAACCAGCTTTAAGGCTGAGCTGAAAACCATATTGTTTAGGGAAGCATTCTCAGGGAATTTGTGATTGTCATCTGGCTGTCTGATAATGTTTGATGTGATCTGATCTGCTTTTATATTTTGTTTTTAATTTGTCTTTTCTTTTCTACATGGTAATTTTATCTATTCCTCTATTTAATTGTTACTATCTTAGAGTGTATGCCTTGGGCAGGCTTTTATATTTACTCCTTAATTTTACCGACTCTGTACAGCGCTGGGTATAATTACAGCACTCTAGAAATAAAGTTTAATAATAATAATAATAATAATGGTGGGGGGGGGGGGAATTATGGACTTAACAATGTTCCAGTGTTGAAGAAAACAACATGAAAAAAGTGGTTTGCATGATTGGATTGAAGTGGTGACATTCAGTAAGCATACTGGAATAGTCAACCATGGGTTTTAAATTCATAATTAAGTTAGTTAATTGATATTGGCATATACTGGTCTGACAAGTTATGTAATACATAATTATATGGGTACATAAGGCATAAAATCCCCAAACTGCTTTTCCCATCCATGGTGGAAAGAATAAAAAATAAAGTATGTTATACTACCCTTTCACAGCACTCAAACTCTGCTGCCTGCAGTAGCTGCCTCACTCTGTCTTATGGCAGGGCCAGCCCAGTACAAGTGGCATACAGTTAGAATTCAAGAATGTGAAGCTCATGGACTTGTAAGCATGACTGAAACTGAATCAAAGTCTTAATTTCAGCAGTAGCGTTTGGATTCCTCTCCATTGACGACCCCTTGTCGTGAGGGAGAGGCTTGCGCACCCTAATGAAATTGTGAGCTATGCAGGCGGTGATATAATAGCCACTGGCAGGGCCTCCCATGCCAGACAGGTCACAACTGAAGGGTCTGACCAAGAACGCCAAAGGGCAGGATGGGCTCTCTAGCCCTATGGCAACCATCCTAGGAGAAGGAAAACTCTAATCCCAAACCCGGGCAGTGCTTGTCTAACCCTGTAAGGTCAACCATCTAAGAGAAGGAAATTCTAATCAAACCTACAACCCAAGGACCTCGCTGCTACCATCCATGTTTGTCAAGGCCGCAGCAGTCGAACCTCTGGTTTAAAGGGTGAGGCCAGTTCTGTGCCCACTGCGCTCCACCAGAAAAATTCATTGCACAGGCTCAAAGGATACATCCAACTTCTGAAAAAGCCCTGTAGTGATAGGCGAGGGATGAAACTGCAGGTGTAACGGTGCACTGGAAGCTGCAGACCCAACCCTGCATGCAGGCAGTTCAGGACTTTGGTCTCTTGAGATTGACCCAGGAGATGAGTCTTGTTCGGCAGCATCCTGAATGACCAAGCAGCCTTTTTTAAGGAGAGCACTGCTTGCTCCATACGGAGAGGGGCCTAGAAAAGGTGGCCTAACGAAAGCTCATCCCCATCTGCCCAGTTGGCTAGCCGCGGCCAACAGGCATCTTCTGATGCAGTCAAACAAAGACAAAGAAACAAAGGCACACACCAGCCTCCAAAGGTGGAAATAGACTAACGCTTGCATGCTGGAACATCAGAACCATGCAAGATTCTGCAGATAGTGGACGTCCTGAGCATAATTCTGCTCCAATAGCCCATGAATTGTCACGACTTAACATTGACATCGCTACTCTTAGTGAAGTTCATCTACACGAGGAAGGCAGCCTTAAAGAACACGGTGCTGGCTACACACTCTACTGGTCTGGCAAACCCAAAACTGAAAAACATCTTTCAGGTGTAGGCTTTATGATCAAAAACTCCATTGCCTCCAAACTTGAAACCTTGCCAACAGGACACTCTGATCGCATTATCTCCCTACGCCTCCCACATGTTGTTCTCTTCAGTATATATGCCCCAACTATGCAAGCCGACCCTGTGAAGAAAGACAAATTCTACTCAGACCTACGCCACCTTATACAGAAAGTCCCTGCAGAAGACAAAATCATTATCCTTGGTGACTTCAATGCCAGAGTAGGAAAGAACTTCGAAGCCTGGAAAGGTGTTTTAGGCAAGCATGGTGTTGGAAACTGTAATGATAATGGAAGCCTCCTGCTAGAGTTTTGTGCAGAACAACAGCTGACTATTACAAACACCATCTTTCAGCAGAAAGATAGCTTGAAGACAACCTGGATGCATCCTCAGTCCAAACACTGGCACCTCATTTACTATATCCTGGTGCGCCAGAGAAATAGTCGAGATGTCCATCATACCCGAGTGATGCCCAGTGCAGAATGTCAAACAGATCATCGCCTCGTAAAATATAAACTAAATCTTCATTTTAAGTTTAATCCTAAGAGGGGTGGCATCCTAAAGAGAAGACTCCAAGTCAACAATCTTCAACAAGCTGCCATGAGAGACAACTTCCAGGCAAATTTGCAAACAAAACTTGAAGACCATCCTGTAGACTCTTCTCCTACAGTGCTTTGGCAACATATCAAAAACAGCAACCTGCAATATGCGGAAGAATCCTTAGGATTCTCCCTCAAGAAAAATCAAGACTGGTTGATCCAGAAGCTGTTGGCAAAGAAGAGAACTGCTCACCAGGCACACCTCACCCAGCCATCCTGCCATGTAAGAAAAGCAGCCTTTCGCCTTGCATGTAGTCAACTCCAATAAAAAATCTGAGACATTCAGAACAATTGATGGATCAATTTAGCAGAAAAGACACAACGTTGTGCAGATCTGGGTGATTCCAGTGGATTTTACCAAGCTCTTAAAGCAGTGTTTGGACCTACATACCAGGTCCAGAGTTCCCTATACAGAACAGACGGTCAAACACTAATTAAAGATAAAGCTTCCATTCTGAACCGATGGGCTGAACATTTCCAAAGCGTCTTTAGTGCCAACCGAGTAGTCCAAGACTCAGCTATTCAACATATGACACAACAACCGATGAAACATGAATTGGACATAGCTCCCACTTTGGAAGAAAACCTCAAAGCCATACAGCAGATGAAAAAAGGTAAGGCAGCCAGGATTGATGGAATTCCACCTGAAGCTTGGAAACACGGAGGTTATGTATTCCATGCTAAATTCCACAAGCTCCTTGTGAGTTGCTGGGAAAAAGACGAACTGCCATCAGATCTCCGAGATGCAGTCATCATCACCCTGTATAAGAAAAAAGGAGCAAAATCCGATTGCTCAAACTATCGAGGTATAACACTGCTCTCCATCGCTGGAAAAATCCTTGCAAGGATACTCCTGAACAGATTAGTCCCTGCTATTGCAGAAGAGCTTCTCCCTGAAAGCCAATGTGGCTTTAGAGCTAATAGGAGCACTACAGACATGGTATTTGCCCTTAGACAACTGCAAGAGAAATGTAGAGAGCAGAACAAAGGACTCTATGTAACATTTGTCGACCTCACCAAAGCCTTTGACACCGTGAGTAGAAAAGGTCTGTGGCAGATCCTGGAACGACTAGGATGCCCCCCCCCCAAAAATTCCTCAAAATGATCATCCTGCTACATGAAGGCCAGCAAGGTCAAGTCAGATATGGCGACGCTCTCTCGGAGCCCTTTCTAATAACTAATGGTGTGAAACAAGGTTGTGTTCTCGCTCCAACTCTATTTACAATCTTCTTCAGTATGATGCTCCAAAGGGCTATGGCAGATCTTGAAGAAGAAGATGGCATTTATATACGCTACCGTACCGATGGTAGCCTGTTTAACTTAAGCCGTCTGAGGACTCGCACTAAGACTCTAAACTATCTAGTCCGTGAGCTGCTTTTTGCTGACGATGCTGCCCTCGTTGCCCATATGAAAGCAGCTCTGTAGCACCTAACATCTTGTTTTGCTACTGCTGAAGAGCTCTTTGGGCTGGAAGTCAGTCTGAAGAAAACGGAAGTTTTCTACCCGCCTGCACCTCAGGAAGAACACTACCATCCTCACATCACTGTTGGCAAATCTTTGCTTAAGTCCGTTCAGCAGCTCACTTACCTGGGAAGCATCATCATCATCATCATAATAATAAAGTTTTTATTTATATACCACTTTTCCTCCAGATCAAAGTGGTGTACATACGGTAAAACTCTATAACACATGTCAAATACAATATTAAAAACAGTTATAAACATTCAATTTTTAAAAACGGTGTAACTAGGATAGTTGGGATATCAATTATGGGTAGTCGTCCTATCTGGTTGGGGAATACTTTCTAGAGAGAATCGGGAGGGTATGCTAACTGGAAGAGATAGGTTTTTAATGCTTTCTTGAAGGCTTCCACTGTACAACTGGATCGAATCTCCTCCAGAAGTGCATTCCAATGAGTTGGAGCTGTCATTGTATAAGCTCTTTGGTGAGTTGTTACCAATCTCACCTTGGGGTGTTCAAGCAACAGTTTCCCCGTTGTTCTGAGAGTGCGGGGCGGATTATGTAGGGAGAGGCGTTCCCTCAAGTAACTCGGGCCCAAGCCATGTAGGGCTTTAAAGGTAACAACCAACACTTTGTATTGAGCCCGGAAGCTAATTGGCAGCCAGTGAAGATATTTTAGTATAGGAGTTATGTGGTCCGACCTAGAGGTCCCAGTGACCAATCTGGCTGCAGCGTTTTGAACCAACTGAAGCTTCCGAACCTGGTACAAAGGTAGTTCCATGTAGAGCGCATTACAGAAATCCAAGCGAGAGGTTACCAGTGCATGTACTACTGTTTCTAGGTCCTTTTGGTCCAGACAGGGACACAGTTGGCGTTTCAGCAGAAGCTGGTACCAAGCACTCCTGGCCATTGCATCCACTTGAGATGATAACTGTAGGGATGAATCCAGGAGTACTCCCAAGCTGCGAACTTTGTCCTTTAGGGGAAGTGTGACCCTGTCCAGGACTGGATGGCAAATTTCCCTGCCTGGACTTGGGGTACCTATCACAAGTACCTCTGTTTTCTCTGGATTCAGCTTGAGTTTGTTTTTCCTCATCCAAGGAAAATGCCAACATTGATAAAGAGATTGATCACAGACTAGCAAAGGCATATAGTGCATTTGGAAGGCTTCACAAAAGTGTCTGGAGTAACAAACACCTGAGGCGAAGCACAAAAATCAGTATGTATAGAGCCATTGTACTGTCTATTCTCCTTTATGGGTCTGAAACATGGGTCACCTATCGCCAACACCTACGCTTTCATCAGCGCTGTTTACGCACAATTCTAAATACAGTATACACTGGACTAATATGTGACAAATGTTGCTGTCCTTGAGCAAGCAGGGATCACCAGCATTGAGGCTATGCTATTGAGGATGCAGCTGCTCTGGGCAGGACACATCTTTAGGATGGAGGACCATCGCCTCCCAAAAATAGTACTGTATTCTACAGTGAACTCGCCACGGGTCAAGAGCATAAGAGGGGCACTCCAAAGAAGAGATACAAGGACTCCCTGAAACAACATCTCAGTCTCGGCCAAATTGATCACCAACAATGGTCTGCCTTGGCCTCGCATTGGGAGGCATGGAGACGCACTATCCACGATGCTGCAGCCTTTTTTGAAAGCTCATGCCGAACGAGTCTTGAAGAGAAACGACAACGCAGAAAGAACCACAACCCGGAAACATCACCCAAGGAGATTTTCTGCTGTGCTTTCTACAACCGGACTTGTTTATCTCGGACTGGCCTTTTTAGTCATCAGCGCGCTTGTAGAAAGCGCAGGATGAGTCCTTCCTGAATCTTCGTTTGTGAAGAAAAGCCAGAGATAGTTTAGATTCCAGTGTGGTGTAGTGGTTTGAGTCTTGGACTAAAACTCTGGAGACCAGGGTTTGATTTCAGCCTTGAAACCCTCTGGGTATCCTAGGGCAAGCATATGCTCTCAACCTCAGGGGAAGGCAATGGCGAATCTCCTCTGAACAAATCTTGCCAAGAAAGCCCCATGATAGATTTACCTTAAAGCTGCCATAAGTCAGAAATGACTTGAAGGTATACATGAACAACAAAAACAATGGGAAGCCCCCAAATTCTTACTGCAAATCACCCCAAATTCTGTCAGGAGATCCTTTATGTTTACCTTGATATGGAAAGCAATACTGAATCAATATTAGATCATTTTTATATAAAGATCTCTCCTAAGTAAACATGCATAAGTTTAAGGGTGGCTTAACTCCAATCTGCAGTACTCTTCTTATGGAGTAAAATTAAATGGGACTGGTATTGTTCTGGTGTTGTGCCATTAGGTAATTCTTCAAAAAGTGATGAACTGAGCCTAAAACATACTAGGCAGGCCACTAAATATGCATGGAGGGAACAGCCTGTCAACGGTGTCAGCATCTCAAATCATAATCTCATAAGGAAGATTATACAATTTATAATCTTGCATTATACTTATACTGGCAACAGACTTGCTGGTGCAAATTTTAAATGACTGATCTACTTTAACATGGGCTTTCTGTCCTATTTAACTACCAGATTGAAACAGCTGGGGGCTGTCCAATTTGGACTGCAACAGTTTAGATTTCCTTCGCTCTCCCCCCCTTTCCAGGGCCTCTATTTCAGTTTTTAAAAACCGTTTACACAGCTCCTTATTATGTTATACCATGTCCAATTTGAATCTTAATAAGTAAGTAACTTTGCTATGAGTAACTCATAGAGTGGAAGGATAGATACACGACTTTGCCCTGCATTTGCCCAGTAAATTACAAATCCAGATGGTTTTACTCGGTTGCTCTCTGACACCATCTTGAACCTTCAACCTGGCTGCGTATCTTCTCTCTCGGATGCTCTAATGCCCCTTCTCTGTGCATTTAAATCTCTTTCATCCACAGGGGATGGATACCTGCCAAAAAGGCTTCCACTCTCTTCCTCCTGCACATCATGGGCATGATACAGCCACCACCGCCTCCTTTCAAACCCTGGAATGTTACAGACAGTGTTCCCACCAGCCCTATAAAAATCTTTTTTTAAAAAAGTATTGTCACTCAGCCAAGAATCTGGATTTATGAACATATGCCCACCTCCTTGCCTTTTTCTATCAAAAAAAGATTTAAGCTCAATTTTCAACCAACTAATGTCCCTTGTCCTCATTCTCTTCTTTAAGATCCAAAAGAAAGCCCCAAAGGCCCCTCCGAAGAGAAAAAATGGGGGAACCCTACTTCCGACCGTTAATTCTCTAACAATTGTGAATCACAAGAATCTGTACCAGGAGGACACATGCTCCAAAAACACCTCTCTCGGCCCTGAGATGAAACGCAAATTCGCAAACTGCTATTGGATTTCCCTCCTTACACTGCAATCCTAGGCATATTGATTCAGCGGTAAAACCTGTTATATTCAGAGGGACTTACTGTTGTGTAAATATGCATGGGATTGAATCCAAAACTAGAACAGACCCACTGAAATTACAGTTGACCCTCTGTATCCACGGATGTTTCATCCAAGGGTTCAAACAGTCCTGACATGAATATATATATATATATATACACACACACACTCCAAAAAGCAAACCTTGATTTTTTGCCATTTTATATAAGGGATACCCTTTCACTATACCATTGTATTTAACGGGACTTGAGCATCCACAGATTTCAGGGTCCTGGAACCAAACCCCCAGCGGATGCCAAAGTCCAAATGTATTAGTCCCCACTTGCATAAATCCTGTTGATTTCCATGGGTCTGCTCTCATTGAGGCGATGGTTGGCATCAGCCCAGATGGTGCCCAGCAAGTGGATCCACAGAATTAAAATTTGGTGGTGCCAAGTGCCAATGCCTCCCCTAAACACACACACAAACACTGACTACTGAGAGTGCGGTGCTTTGCACTGCATCCACATGGCAGAATTAATCTAGTTTGACACCGCTTGGAGTGCCACGGCTCAATGATAGGGAATTCTGGGCATGGCAGTTGGTTGTGACACCAAAGCGGTGCCAACTGCCATGCCCAGAATTCCCTAGCCTTGAGCCATGGCACTCCAAGCGGTGTCAAACTAGATTAATTCTGCCATGTGGATGCAGCCTTGGCTTTTGGAAAAGCAGACGATAAAGCTTCCAAAGATGGAGTGTGGTGTGGGAGGCATTTGCTCCTTCCAAAGAGAATAGCAAAGGTTTTGGCTCCAAAGCTGCTAAGCAAAAAGCAACTTTGGAGGCATCATCCCAGCCACAGCGACGCAGTCCTGGCACTCCTCAGGGGGCACCAGGTCTGGAAAGTGCCACTTACCATTGGCATCGCCTGCAGGAGGCTGCTCCGATCTTCCCCATCCTGAGCTTCAATCCCCACATCTCTTTGGCCAGGCTCTTTTTCTTTCTTTCTTGGATTGGGGCGGCGAAGAAGGCTCCCAAGTGCAGCTTCTCACTTTGCTGGTCTTTTTTGAAATGAGAGAAAGAAAGAAAATCATGTCAGGAAGGGGAGGGCAGAAGCAAGAACTGCAGCTTGCCTTTCTCTCTCTCTCTCTCAGTCTCTCAATCTCTCTTTCCCCCCTCCTTCCCTTTGCAAAGAAAGGCTGGCGGTGATGATAATGATGATGGTGACGATGGCAAAGAGAGATGTTTGGGAAGGGGCTCTGGCACAAGTTTTCATGGCCAAGCACAAAAGAAAGGAAAAGAGAGCAGGGCTGGGGGATGGTGGTGTCCCAGAGTGCCCTTCCCTTCCCATAGAAAAAGAAGGGGCGAAGCCCAACATGAAGCCATCTCTGCCTTTCAGGCAACAGATCCCTCCCTTCTTCTTCCAAAGTGGATCCCAAACCACTCTGATCCAGGGATGGAGAAGCTTTCCCTTTTCTGGGGACACATTTTTGGGGCTATTTCTCTCACCAGGGAGGGAGAGTGGGCAACTGGAAGAAGCAGGAAAAAAGAAGATTGAGGAAGGTGGTCCAAAACACACTGCAGAAATAATCCAGTTTGGGACTGCTTTAACTGCCCTGGCTCTGTTCGAGGTCATTCTGGGAAGTGTAGTTTTGTGAGACAATTCTCAGCCTTCTTTCTTAGAAGAGAGCTTCAGTGCCACAATAAACTACAATTCCCAGGTTCCCCCATCACTGAGCAAAAAGAGGGGTTTAAAGCAGTCCCCAAAGTGGATTATTTCCACAGTGTGTTTTGGACCTTAGGATCAGAAAAAGCAGAATCAGAATCAGAAAAAGAAGAATTGGAATAATTAATAATAATAATAATAATAATAATAATGGGGGGGGGGGGGGGCTCCACTGACATTTATCTTTTATTCTCGAGAGATGGCTCTTTCCCCTTGAGGGTTATTTCTTAGGCTCCTGTTTTTCATCCATTTCTCTTAAATAAACCCCCCAAAAGGGCCCTGGGGATCATGAGAGACCAAAGGGACCCACCCTTGTTCTCCATCCCAAAAGGATCTGTTGCAGAGGAGGAGGAGGAGGAGGAAAGAGAAACCCTCTGTCTTCCTCCCTTGCATCTCTCTTCTGCCTCAAAAGACCCCCCTCCTCTGCCTGCCTCTGCGCTACAGAAATAACCCAGTTTGAGACCGCTTTAACTCTGTTGTCTGGCTCTTTGCTATGGAATTCTGGGAGTTGGAGTTTGTTGTGGACCCAGAGCGGAGCAGAGCTACAACAAACTCCAACTCCCAGAATTCCATAGCAAAGAGCCAGACAACAGAGTT
>NC_056530.1:6388320-6465769 GCF_019175285.1 Sceloporus undulatus
GAATGAGAGAGCAGATTCGAATACGACTCGGGAAAAAGTCCGAATCAGAATTGCAGCAATATAAGCCGCTTTTTTGCCCATTGGGAATGGGGCCATTGGCAAATGAATCGATTCAATTTAAACTGTTTCCTGTGGGAGTCTCTCAAAATAACCCACTTGCAGTTCACACTGGCAAATGAATTGGTTCAGTTTGGAGTATTTTCAGCGGGGTTTTGTTCTCTCTGTCCATCAATGCAATTGCATTTACATATTTCTGTACGAGGGTCAAAGGGCAGGTGAACACAGGTTTAGCGGATGGCCCCCTCTCCGAATTATTTCAGCAATTCAGTTCAAGTGCGAACCAGGGCCATTTAAACTGCTTCAAACCAATTTGCGAACTCGTTTAAAACGTAGTGGGAATGAGGCCAGGGACTGTCTTTTTTGCTTGTTTCATTTTTGAGTCACCCTAGAAACACAATAAAAACACAACAAAACCAATTAAAACCAAAAAACATGATTTAAAAGAAAAATGTAAACATAGAAACATCACTTAAAATGTAAAAGTTAAATATGAACAATATGCCTCCTTCATTGTGCCTTGAAAAACCACAGCCCTGCACTCCTTTGGTTTACCTGTGATGGAATTCAGAGAAGTTCTGCAAGGGTACACCAAGTGCAAGAATCCTACAATATTTGTTGAAAACACTGCTCTTGTTTGACTTATTCTATCCGTTTTTGTGTAGTTGTCCTTTCACAAAGGGAAAGATAGTGGACAATAATATTACTATTATCTGGAGAGATATGCTTCTTTAGTAATTCTATTGAAATACAAAACCCAGCAGATGCTTTCCTGTTTATTCAAACGTCTGTAGCCAAATAAGTGATAGGTTGGATCCAATCAATATGTGAACTTCATATTCATCACAAATTAGATAGCTATGAGTTAAAGGGAGAATGCCAGGGTGGTGGTGTAGTTTGAGCGTTGGAATACAACTCTGGAGACCACAGTTCAGCCATGGAAACCCACAGGGTGACCTTGGGCAAGTTACTTTCTCCCAGCCTAAGAGGAAGGCAAAGTCAAACCCACATGACGCAGCACCAAAGGAGCACCTTAAAGCCACGCCACTGCAGCTATAGCACCCTTTCCAGGGTGCAAAAAAGAGCTGCTTTTTGTGGCTCCTTTTTGCGTCCTGGAAAGGCCAGATCAGGGCCACGGTGTGTGGTTGCCACAGCCCCGATTTGGCTGTAAAAGATGTGGCTGCAGGCCTCCCCTTAGGAGCTGTCTGCACAGCCCCTAAGTCATACAACACATACACAAAACACCATTTAACCCCTACCTAGAGTGTTTCCTTTTTTAGCCTAGCACCAGGGTTGTAGATCTTTGCTTATCTCGTTCTTGCAGGCTCTTGTTAAGAGTTTTTCACCTATGGGTCAAGATTACAAGAGGTCTTTCCCGTTTCCCCCAGTGATTTTTCACATTGTAGCATGTGTATTCTAGCATTAACCAAATATATTGCTCATAGCCGAGGTGGGTAGATAACCTTATCTAGGGATGTGGAGGCAGTTACTGGAATGTAGTATGATCCTGGCTGGGAACCAGGAAAGCGATTTGATAGAAATGGCAAAACCCCACTAATAGTCACGTACAGCTCCCATGTGAGACAACTCAGATGTATCATCAATGAATTACAACCTATTCTGGACAATAATGTTGCCTTCTCAAAGGTTCTTAGTGGCAGTCCTTTACTTACCTACAGACAGCCTCCCAATCTCAGACAGTTACTCAGGATAATACACAATATGGCTGGGGAGATAGGCACAAACTCAGATGCCAACTCTGCCCACAAATCTGTCATCACAGGTGCTAATCACATCATCCACAATATTAGAGGTATTTTCAATTGTTCATCCTCTAATGTGATATATGCCATTCTCTGGCAACAATGCCCTTCAGCACTTTACATTAGGTAAATAGGCCAGTCTCTGTGCCAAATGATAAATGGATATAAATAGACATTAGGAATGGGATTACACAAAAACTACTTCCAGAACACTTCTGTCTTCCTCAATGTTCTATCTCTGACCTCAGACCAGCAGTCCCTGAACCACTACAACAACAAAAACTACAAAGGAAGATTGGAAAGAGAAACAGCAGAGTTGGAATATAGTCACAAGCTCCAGTCCATTGACTTCGGATTTAAATAGACAAGGGTTTCCTGGTACACTACACACATTATACATATTACATATATGTATATGTATATATTACATACATGTATACAAAGTACAGTCAGTCCTCCACATTTGCGGCTTAACTTTTGTGGATTTGATTATTCATGGATTTGATTAATATGTTTTCTCTAGGAATCTCTAGGTCCTCCAGCGTAACTCTGCCAGAAGTTGACCATAGAGTTGTGATGGAGGACCTAGAGAATCCCAAGGAAAACATTTCTCTAGGCATTTGTGGTGTGATTCTATGCTCAACGTCCAGTGGATGTTGATCCCAGAGTTGCACTAGATGACCTAGAAATTCCCAGATAGGTGTTCTTTCATGTAAAAAAAAATTAGTATTTTTTTATTTGCGGTTTTCCCACTATCACAGGAGTCCTGCAACCCTAACCGCAGTGAATGTGGAGGGTCAGATGTAAACATAATATTACATATTATTAGCAGCCTTGGATCCCTTTTTGGAAGAAAGGAGGGATAATAGTGCAATAACTAAACACAATTAGCCCTTCATATCCATGGATTCTTTATTCAAGGATTCAACCATCCACAGCTTGAAAAATATTTAAAAATACAGACATTCCAAAAAAAGCAAACCTTGATCTTGCAATTTTATTTGAGGGACACCATTTCACTATGCTTTTGTATTTAATGGGACTTGAACATCCATGGATTTTTGTATTCACGGGGGTTCTAAGAGCCAAAGTGCAGCAGATACCAAGGGCTCAATGTATAACACTAGTTAACACCCCAGACACATGAGGGCTCTTTGCCCATTTTATCACTTCTCCCTTCTGTTTCTCAGCCAGCAATATCACTTCATTCCAATAACTCCCTCCACCGGTCAGTTATCTACTCATCTTGGCTTAAGCAATATCTTTCCTTCTGCCTTTGCCCCTTGAACCAGTTGCCTCATCACCTTACCCATAAGATTTTAGCATTTCTATTGCTGTTTACAGACACAACCTGTTTATTCATAGCTATAAGGTCTTATTCCTAGTCCATGCATCTGATGAAGGAGACTTGAGTTTACAAATGCTTGTTCTACCAACTTCTTTTTCTCAGTTAATTTCTAAGGTGCTACAAGATCCCTTTGTACACTGATCCAGACTAACACATCTATGTCTTTGAACCTAAGCTGGTGAATCTTGTGCTAGACAGTGTTACAATTAGGTAGATCTGTCATTGGTTGACAGACCATACCCAGAGAGTGCTTACCAATGGTTGCTCTTCATCCAAAAGAGAAAGGATTAGTGCAATGCCTCAGAGTACTGTCCTGAGTCCAATGTTGTTTAACATTTTCATAAATAGCTGAATAGAAGGCATGCTTATCAAATTTGGATGGCACCAAATCAGGGGAGGGAGTAACTAATATTTCAAAGGACAGGAAAAGAATTCAAAATGAACTTGAGAGAGTGTAGAACTGGGTCAAACCTAGCAAAATGAATTTCAACAGGGATAAATGTAAGGTACTACATCTAGGCAGGAAAAATGAAATGTACAAATATAGCCACAGTGTCACATGTAAGTGTGGTAAAATGCCTTCTAAAATAGTCCTGTGTATTGCATCATTGGTTCCTCCACTACGAGCAATGGACAAATCACAGGTTATATATGTTTCTTCAGCTGGGCAGTACAAGAGGTTTCTTGAGGTGTTAATTGATTTATTAATTGAAAAGGTTGGAAGGGGGGGGAAGGTTGGAAGAAGTATTATAAATATGACTGTTTTTTCTTCCAGTGGTCTTCTCTTGGGGCCATTTATATAGGTTGAGTCTTTCCTGTCTGAAATGCTTGGGGCCAGAAGGGGTTTTAAATTTCAAATATTTGCACATACATAATGAAATAGCTTGGAGATGGCACCCAAGTCTAAACACAGAATTAATTTATGTTTCGTATACACCATATCCACATACACTGAAGCATCAGAAAACAAAGGTGTCACGAGCTCAGCTACCCAAGTGGAAAAAATTGGATTTTGGAATTCTGGACTAGGGAGACCCAACCTGCAAATAGTAGTAATATACCCATAACCTTATTGTGTATTTAGCAACTACCCTAAAATCAGAATTAACAATGTATGTTTACATGAAGAGGGCTCTTAACAACCAACTTAGATGATTGAGCCAGGTGGCAGGAATCTGACAGGTTAGGCTTGATGCAGAGCGACTTGGAAACCTAATAAAAATTACTAATTAAAGGGAATATTTTAAAAGAAAATTTTAAGATTAATAATTAATACTTGATCATTCTACTACTGAACAGGTTCTTTTAGAAAGAAACCTTTCTTTCATTAGAAAGAAAGAGGCGCTAATTAGAAGGAAACTACAGAAGAGAACAAAATGGTGGATGGACACTTAGAGGAACGAGTGCCTAATCATCTGTAATAGTCACAGGGGTGCCCTGCTTATTCCCTCCTTCATTAAAAGTTTAATCCTTTGGTCTTCCTGCCTGCAGGACATCCAAAGAAACATCCGAGTCCCACTTTCTGTGATCGAATTTATTGCCAGGGAAGTACTTAGTAATTGTAGCCATACTATGATTAGTGGCATGGGGTAGGGGAAGCGTCAGTCCTGTAGTACCTGCTTTGTGACTAGAAGCCCAAGATTAGCTTGGTACCCTCCAGATGTTTTTGGACTCTTGCTTTCATGGTGGAGGATTATGGAAGTCCAAGACAGCTGGAGAACACAACTTTGGGGAAACTGCCCAAGATTCACCAGCTATTTATGCTAAATAGTAGCTGAAAGAGAGCAGGAGAATAAAGTGGATCAGGGAATGGATCCAAGCAGCCACTGTGCCTCATAAGTCATAAAACTACACATGTACAACAACACAAACAATTATATTGATAGGGGGATTACATTTTTCCAAGCTTTGGACTTTTCTAGTACATTTCAGTTGCTCTTGTCCCTATCTTTACATTAGCAAGTTGCATCTTTCTTTCTGTTACATCAGCTTTTCCCAACAAATTGCCTTCAGAATGTGTTGTTTTACAGCTCCAGTGCTGGCTGGGAAAAGTTTAAAGATCTGTGTACTGACTATGTACAAAGATGAAAATAATTTTATTGTGTGATATTATGTATATTTTATTATATCATTATGTGTTGTCCTTATATATTCATGCAGTTTTTCTTTGTATAAAACATCACAATCCACTTTTTAAATTAATTTATTAAATTTAAAAACATAAAAAAGACAAGACAAGACAAATTATAAAAACATCAACACAAATCTACAATATTTAATACATGCATATCTACATTCCACATCCAATACCATCCATTCCTAGCTTCTAATTCCAACTGCACTTGTTGCTAACATGAAAAACCCACTTACGATAAAAGTTGAGAAGAGAAGATTAAGGGGTGATATGATAGCCCTGTTTAAATACTTGAAGGGATGCCATATTGAGGAGGGAGAAAGCTTGTTTTCTGCTGCTCCAGAGAACAGGACCCAGAGCAATGGATGCAAGCTCCAGGAAAAGAGATTCCACCTCAACATTAGGAAGAACTTCCTGACAGTAAGGGCTGTTTGACAGTGGAACACACTCCCTTGGAGTGTAGTGGAGTCTCCTTCCTTGGAAGTCTTTAAACAGAGACTGGATGGCCATCTGTCGGGGATGCTTTGACTGAGATTTCCTGCATGGCAGAATGGGGTTGGACTGGATCAGGGCCCTTCTGGTCTCTTCCATCTGTATGAGTCTATGATTCTATGAAATGCATCCCCATTGCTGCATTTTAAAAGGCATGATGTCATATAAAGCCCCCTTCCTCTGTGGATTAAACCAGTCTATACCCTTGTTACCAAGTATGAATTTATATAAAATTTTGGGTGCCATGCGATCTGAAGCCATGACCTCTGACTGACCCCACAGCAAGCTGCCATTAACCTAAAGGCGAGCAGACCACATAGCCAGCAAGCCTTGCAAAGGCATGGTCCCAAGATTTGAAATTTTCCAGAGGAAGTTTTGAGAGTTGCTAGACCAGATTTTCAGAGACCCGTTCATGGAGGACAATAGCTATGGCTCCCTCCTTAATGAGTCAGTGATTAACTTAACGGCTCAACCATCAAGGTATCTGCTCTCCTGAAAGGTGTCAGACCTCTTGCATTGTACAACTACAGTCGTACCTCGGGATACGAATTACCCAGGTTACGAAATTTTCGGGATACGAAAAAATGCAATAGAAAATAATTGCTCCGGGTTACGAATGTTTTTTCGGGTTACGAAAAAACTTCGGCGCTATTTTAAATAGAGCTGCGGCAGAGCCGCGGCTTTTTCCCCATTAGCGCCTATGGCATTTCGGCTTACGAAGGCTTTTCGGGTTACGAAAGCGGCCGCGGAACGAATTAATTTCGTAACCCGAGGCACCACTGTATTGTGTAGATTTCAACTTAGACAAAGATAAGCAATCAGAGCCTTTGTCCGCCAGGCTGCCATTGCCTGAGGATACGTTTAGCAGTATATAAAGACCCCACTTTTTGCCCTTCAGTGGGCTTGTCGAGCTTCCAGTTCCGAGCCTGAGTTCCTAGAGCATCTTGCTCTGCTGAAATCACTTGAGTGAAGCCAAGCTCACTGTCACCGGGCCTCTAAGTTAGCTTTGCCCGCCGGAACTCGGCTCCTAAGCCACCGCAGCCGCTTTTTCCTTTCCCCTTCCCACAGCCGTGATCCACTATCCATCCTACATCTCATCCGGTTCCTTGGAGAAGTTGTCTAAGGTAAATATTCCCAACAATGCCTCTCTCTTCCTTCCTTTACTCCCCGAACTCACCCCTCCCTTGCTATAGCATTGAATGTGTATGTGCGTGTGTGTGATCGCTTTTGTTGTGTGGCTTTAATAAATTTTCATATTTTAATTGCACCTCATTGGCATTCTAGTCTCTTTCTCTTGAGGGTGGACTAGGCAACCTCTGGTATACACATAGGGACACGATCCTGCTGTGTGCGTTGTTAGGACACACCTCTCGTATTTGAGATAATTAAAATTCCCCTAATTCGATCCTTCATAACACCCTGCATAACCCAAGTGAGAGTAAAAAACCCTAACAGTGCTCCAAAGGAGAGGTGATGGCAGTGGCAGGGAGTATAGGGGGAGATTGATGGATATTCAGGGTCACTAGGCACTCACCAGACAGCCCCTCCTCTGTAACATTCAAAGTCCTTCAAATCTGATTTTCTTCCAGTCTGTTGAGTTTAACAGCCTTCGCTCGTTATGCATACAAATTGGAGGGGTGCCTGTTTTAAAACTGCTCCTCTAGTTATGAGTTCAAGTGCATAAAAACAATTGTTTTGCAGTTCTTCCCACATCTGCATTTGCAGAAAGAAGCAATTTCAAGAGCAAAAGGATTTGCCCCATATGAACCACTTTGAATCTAATCCATTTTAGATGTACAGTACATCTTTGTCCAGCCTTTTCCACATCTGCCAGATGTGACTACAACTCTCTCAGCAATAGCCAACAAGTTCCAGTTTCCCCCTCTTTCTCTCCCATGTTTCAGAGTTTTTCTTTCCTGATCATTCATGCAAGTAAATACAATACAATTATTCAAAGTCAATTTTTTATTGCTTTTGGCCAAAGGCCTTTGCATCACAGTACATTTATATGATCTTGTGAAAGTAAAACATGCAGCCAGGGTGCTGGAGCCAAGCTAGTTATAATTAGATTGAAAACAACTGGACTTGGGTGACAACTAACTTATGTCCCACTGGCTTCAGTGGGTATTTGCTAAGCATGTTTCCAGCATGTAAAAGAGTTAAATTTTTGGTGTATCATATTGAACTGTTAGAGTATTCCATAAGGGCTTCCTGGATTGTACCATTTTGGAATACATGTGGAAGACCAAATTCCCACACAATGGAAAATTATCTGTAGAAAGTTAGCATTATGGAGATAAATGTTTTAGAGTTATTATTTTGACTTTTTCTTCTGTGTGCATGTTGTCCTTTTAATGAAGGAATGTACTGTGCTGACATCCACATCCACATCCACTCCAGCCCTGTTCAGATGTACAAAGCAATATAGTCCACAGATGGCTGTATTACATATTTCTGAGCCTGCCATTCCACTTGAACTGGGGCAGAATTCATGCAGTCCATCCTGACCTCACATGCCTGATCCAGCAGAAGAGCGTCAGTCAATCAACATCTGTATTTCATTTTGCAATCTCAGAGAGGAGAAAAACTCCTCCTCTTACTACTGCTAAACTGCCTAGTCTGTAGCACTTCATTTTGGAGATTTTTTCCCCACCAATCTAGCATGAAAAATGAGAGGATGTCTGTAACAAATATAGCAAACAGTACTTCAATGTGGAGCCAGGATTTTATATCATGGAGAAAAAATGTGGTTCTGGGGAGTCTACGAAGCTCTGTGTGGGAAGATTTGTGCTAAGGAATATACAACTGTCCATATGCTTTGGCTGTTGATTTGGGGAAACAGCAGTGCAGTGCTTGTTGGGAGGAGGCCCTGATCTCAGAATAGTTGAATTCAAATTCCTGAGTAACTAGTTATATGCACAGATACATATACTGGGGTGCAGCAAAAGGCTAAAAAGCAGGTATTTCATGTTTTAAATTTAAATAGTAAACATTTGGTTTTTATTTAAAGAAAAATCAATGAGGGCTAGAAACAGATCAGTGGCCTAAAACCTATTAGTTAAAAATGGAGTAAAGCCACTATGTATTGTTTCATCATTCAATAAGTGATTTAGTGGGTCTACTCTAGTTGAGAATGACCAACGTTTTAAACAACATTCTGCCCAAATCTGCCCATTCGTTTCCCCTTCATCCCAGGAGTGGTAAATGAGGTTTCCTTTGGTCCTCATAATGTTCCTGTATGGCAGGTTAAGCCAAGAGTGAGAGCCTTTGGTCCAAGATCATTTAGTGAATTTCATGGCTATGTAGAGATCTCAGTTCAAAACTATCTGATCCTGCCTAGGTAGCACAGCACACTGGAATAATTAGTTATATTAAAAATATAATTTGTTATATTAAAATTTGTTGATCTCAACAGAATGGGAAGTGATATGAAATAGTTAAAAGATAATCACTAAAGGAGTACAAGCAGAAGTAAAGGTAGCAAATATGAATGCAGCCTCACCCCACTTCCTGGTGTTTACTCTGATCTTCTGATCAACCAAGGCTTAAAGATGCCTTTTAACTTTCCATGCAATTGCTTCTCCACACAAGGAACACACAATACCTGGGCAATATTGGCAGGGTGTGCAATTTCTTGTTGTCAGTCAGTGCAACCATTGTGAGGAAGCCCATACATTGCATCTCATCACAAGGCAGAAGATGGTCACAGAGATGGAAAGAATATTCATTTCTGGGCTAAGAAAAGGGTTTCCCAACACTCAATATATGTATATATATCATTTAGTGAATTTCATAGCTATGTGGAGATCTCAGTTCAAGACTACCTGATCCTGGCCTAGATAGCACAGCACTCTAGAATAATTAGTTATATTTAAAATATAATTTGTTATATTAAAAATTGTTGATCTCAGCAGAATAGGAAGTGATATGAAACAGTTAAAAGATAATCACCAGAGGAGTACAACCAGAAGTAAAGGTAGCAAATACCTCATCAGGAAGAATAAGGCAGCAATAAGACTTTTGTAAATTTTTCTCTTGGCATTTGCACATCCTGAATGTTTCAAGTAATTACTGTATTCTGTGCAGAAATAGATAAGATTTTCCTGCACAAAAAAGCATTTCCTGCCAGAAAACATTTTTTTTGCCCAAAAACCATACATGTATTTCTGCACAGAATAATTGCCTGGAAAATGTAAGATTTGTGAATATGGATAGAATTCGGTGTATAAATATTTGTATTCTTCACACTGGGAAGAAAATGATGATAGGACAAGATAGGTGAACATTTACATCCCTATCAGGATGGTCTTTCTGTTCTCTATGCTTTGCATAGTGCAGACTGGTAATTTCAAGGCAGTTGCTGTTCTCTCTTCTTATGGTTCTGTCTTTAAATAGAGTCACTTTGAGGAACAGTTGAGGGAAATGGATGTGTTTTGCCTGGAGAAAGTGATACAATTGGATAGGCATCTTCAAATATCTCAAGTGTTGTCTCATGGAAGACTGATTTAATTTACACTGCCCATGAAGACAGAATCTGAACCCATGGATTCAAATTCAATAGTGGCCGATGGCTTCTATGTTGGTGGGACAATAAATCCATTCCAGGTTTTAATGTGAAATTTAAAGGAGCTGTCCAATGTATTGAACCCAAATAGCACCTTGTATAGCTTTTTTAGTGTTCACAATATAACCAAGAGTGGATTCACTGCTCCAGTGACATGGAACCCACCAGTTGCTACTGTTAAAATCTCTCTCTCACACACACAAGATTTCAGTTAAACATTAGGAAGAATTTCCTGATAACAAAAGCTGTTTATTTCAGAGAATGGTGGGTTCTTCTTCATTGGAATTTTTTTAAAAAGCAGAAGCTAGATGGTCATCTGTCAGGGATGCTTTAGGTGTGGATTTCTTGCACCTGTGAGAGGTTGGACTAGATGAGGTTCTGCAATTCTTTGATTCTATGGATTGAACAGTCCTTCAAATAAGTGGCTGTCCTTTATAGTAGGACAAATAGCTCCCTTATCTGGGCCACAGCTGCAATTTGAGAAGCCAGGTGTATAGCCAGACCTGGTAGAAACCCTTATTCCCCCCACCCTCGCCATTAAGATATGCCTGACAGGAGAGTATGAAGAGGCTTAAAAGGCTTACATCACAACACACTGATCCATGATCTTATCTGCACTCAGAAATGTGCTTAAGTATATTCCAGCTTGCAGGCACATACTCAGAGGTGTCATTCAGATATAGGTTTTTTAGCTCAACAATGCAAATCATCTCACTCATGCATTCTGGGTTGTTATCCAAACTATGGAACCACATCAATGTGCGTCTTTATGAGTTCAGTTGCTCACACGTGCAAGCATTTGAATAAAGATGGAGTCAATGATCTGAATGCATTTGGAACCCCTTTTTTTGGTATGCAGCATTTTATCCTAGGTCTATTCACACTACCGATGATGCAAATCAGGAGGAAAACTCGATATCAATGATTAAGTGGGTTTTTTGACAGCATGTGAACAACGGAGCTTTAACCTGAATTCATCCTGGATTATTTTGAGACTGTGAATAACCCCACAGATTTCACCACTTTGCCTAATTTGGTAAAACAGAGGTAATGTAACCTCTTGGGCAACAGAAAAGAAAATTCTGAGGGACATTGTAATCCAATTTGGCAGAAGAAAAATTCGAGATATGATTCTCCAAAGAGACTTTGAAAAAATTGAAAACAGGAGAGAGCATGGTGAAAATCTACACAGACGTACCTATTACAATATTGAGAAAAAGGAGAGACTATACATTTTTGTCCCCACAATTAAGGAAAAATGGAATCCCATACAGATGGGGAAAGGTAGAAGGTGTCTCATTTCGCTTTGAAGGCAAATGGTTTAAATTGGGCTCAATAGAAAAAGCCACAGACTTTTGGAGTAGACATAAAAGAGATGTAGAAAAAGGCAACTAGAGAACAACAAAGAGAGACAGAAAAGGAGAAAATATTAACCCATCTGAAGAAGAAGAGGAAAAAGCAGCAGAGGAATTGGAAAGAGAAGAAGGAGAATAGGAATTGGAACTTATTTAAATTTAATAGAAAAAAAGTGAATTGAGGGGATAAGAAAGGGAGAAAGGGGAGGGAAAGGAAGGACATTAGGAAACATTGTAATATTTGAATCAATCTGGTTATGAAATTGGTATCATGGGACATTAAGGGTCTACATTCTCTACAGAAAAGAAGTAAAAATTTCCATTATTTCAAAAAAATTTATTATGAAATTGTGTGTTTGCAAGAAACAAAAATAAAGAAGGGGGAAGAAAAATGGCTAAGGAATAAAAAATTAGGAAGAGAATTTGTGTCAGCAGCCTAGAAAAGAAAGAAAGGAGTTGTATAAGATATTAAAACAGCAGTTCAAGCAAAAGAGACATTTAAAGATGAAGAAGAGAATTATATAGGTGTAAAAATAGAAGCACAAGAATAAAAATACTATTGGTTGGTGTCTATGGTCTACAAGATTAATTAAAAGATGAATTAATGAATATGATTACAATAAGATAGTAATGTTGGGAGATTAGAATGGCGTATTAGACCCCAAGGATGATAGAAAATCAAGCAGAAAAATAAAAATGAAGGTCAGGGGAAATTAACACAATCCTTCTTCTAATTGTTGGCGTGTTTCTCGTTGTGTGACATATAGAGATTTAAATATGGAGAAGCGAAATAGTGTACTTTTTATTCAGATAGATATGCCTTCTTTTCACATATAGATATGTTATTTTATTTTAAAATCAGTATGTAAGAATGTAGTAAGTATGGTTATTAAATCAAGAAACTTAACTGATCATAACCTTATTGTACTAGTAATCAAAAATAGAAGACAAGAATTTCGTTGGCACCTAGATGATAGACTTTTGCAGAATGAAAGGACAGTTGATAAAATTTTAAAAGAATTAGAATTTTATTTCCAGGAAAATATGACAGAGGAAACAAAAATAGAAATGGTGTGGGAAGATAGTAGGGCGGTTATAAGAGTCCTACTCATTAAACAGAGCATTGAACTGAAAAGGAGCAAATGGAAAAAATAAGAAGTTTAAATAAAGAAATTGCAAAAAAAGAAAAGGAATTGGAGAAAGGCAATAATAAATGTAAAGAAATTAAAAGACAAATAAAAATGTTAAAGAAACAACTAGATTTAGATTTAGTGGCATAAATGAAGAAAAAAATTCACAATAATTAAACAAAATAATTTTGAACAGGCTAATAAGCCAGGGAGGAAAAAAATAGAGAAATAATTGATTATCAAAATTAGAGAGAACAAGGAGATAATAACGACACAGAAGGAAATCAAAAACATCTTCCAAAATATTTCAGTAAAATATATGAGAGAAATAATTTCTAAAGAAGATATACAAAATTATCTAGTTGAACAAGTCATTACAGAAACATCAGAGAATCAAAGGGAAAAATTGAACTGTCTGATTACCAAAATAGAAATTGGAGAAGCAATAAATAACTTTAAATTAAATGAAAGCCCTGGCCTAGATGGGTTTAGTACATTGTATTACAAATTTTTTGCAAATCAGCTTGGCTTACCACTTCAAAAAGTTATGAATGAATTGAAGAACAAAAATTTTCCACAGTCATGGAAGGAAGCTAATATTTGTCTGATACCAAAAGAAGATAGAGATAAATTGGAACGCAAAAATTATAGACCAATTTCCTTGTTGAATGTCAATTATAAAATATTTACATTTATATTAGCTAAATGATTCAAAAATATATTACAAAACTGGATTGGCAAAGAGAGAAACCCTTTCTCTTTATAACACACAACAAGCAAAAATTATAATTAATGGGGGAAAAAACAAATTCAATATATACAGAGGCACCAGACAAGGTTGCCCTTTGTCATCACTATTATTTCTGCGTGTAATTGAAACTCTTATTAGAATTTTAAGAAATGACAGATATATCAAAGGAATGAAGATTAAGAAAATGAATTTAAAATTAGGGCATCTTTGGAAGAATCTCAAGATAGTATAGAAAAACTACTTAGAATGTTAGGCGACTTTGAAAGATTCTCGGGACTAAAAATTCACCAAGAGAAGATGACAATGATTACTAAGAATATGACCAAAACTGTAGAAAATTAATTAATGGAGAAAACAGCCTTTGCAATTAAGAATAAGGTGAAATATTTAGGGATAACACTATCAAAAAACAATTCAAATCTGTTTCAAAATAATTATGAAAAAACCTGAAGAGAGATTAAGAAAGACCTGATGAGATGGAAAGATTTAAAATTATCTTTTCTTGGAGAAATAGTCACAATTAAAATGAATATGCTACCAAAGCTTCCCAATAAACAATCCCCATAATTCATAATGATAAAGTATTTAAGGAATGGCAAGGTGAAATATCTGTATGGTCAGGGGTAAAGCTCAGAGTTAAAATGAAA
The DNA here is from genome assembly GCF_019175285.1 of Sceloporus undulatus. Classification (NCBI taxonomy): domain Eukaryota; kingdom Metazoa; phylum Chordata; class Lepidosauria; order Squamata; family Phrynosomatidae; genus Sceloporus; species Sceloporus undulatus. Next base: position 6,402,562 of record NC_056530.1, read on the forward strand.
ATATTATATGATGTCAAAGAAAGAGGAGGTTTTGGATTATCAAATTTTTAAATTATATGGCATGTATAATGCGGTTAATAGAATGGGCAACATTAGAAAATATTGGCATACTAAATTTAGAAGGAGAAAATCTAAAATTAGTTTGGCACGCTTATATTTGGTTTAATAAAGAAAAAATTAATTAAGATTTTAATAACCATTACATAAGAACATCTCTACTGAAAATAGGAAAAGGGATTAAACTAAGGTGTTCTCTACACACACTGACATGGATTTCTCCACATGAAGCTTTTTATAAAAAGGAAAATATCATTAATGATGAATGGATACAAGTGGGGGATTTAATTAGTTTTCAAAAGGCTCAAAATGTTCAGTACAGAATACTATCACAAGAAGAACTGAATGGAAAAGGAATTAAATGTCATTGATTATTATATAGACAAATTAAAGAAAAACTGAAAATAGAGATTAAACATTTTGGCATTGCAGAGAAGATGACAGATTTGGGAAAAATATTATTTATAAAATTTTGTTAGAATGGGACACAGAAGATGAATTTGTTAAGGAATCCGTGATTAAACTGGTGCAAAATATTGGGCATAACATCAAAATAAATAAATGGGACAATGTATGGAAAAAGACAATACAGATATCATTTAGTGCAAAATATAAGGAAAAATATCTATAGGATGTATCACAGATGATATCTCACTCTAGAAAAATTATCCAAATTGTATAAAAATTAATTAGATGATAAATGTTATAAATGTAAGAGGGAAAGTGGAACTCTATTTCACCAATGGTGGACATGTGTAAAAAAGATGGATTCCAAACACTGGACAATTAAAGAAATATTAAATTGGAAATTTAAAATGACACCTGAATTATATTTATTAAGTATGATGGAAGAACGATTAGACAAGCAAAAAACAAGAATACTGTATTGCATGACTGTAGCAGCAAGAATACTGATTGCTCAAAAATGGAAGGAGCATTCAATGCCAGAGGTTCAAGATTGGATGCAGTGGCAAACCACACGATTGCCAGCGCCACTGGAGCAGCTTTTCAATAATTCCAGCTTTTGTGGGATGATGGGGCATCCCACCAAGGAACCCCTCCAAGGAAATTTTGTATATATCACAAAGTTTATATTTTAAGTCAGACTAAATATACTTCTGGAAATCTCACTGGCTGCTAGTCAATCTTTATATCCATTATACCCACTTTCTTCCCCTTTCCCTGTTTTCCCTATATTTTCTTTGGAATCATATTTTAAACATCATTTTTTAAAGATGAAAGTCAGAGCATTGCAAACCTAAACTCCCAATGTGGTGCTAATCCTTTTAGCATCCCATTGAATTCCCTGCAAAAGTGTGTCACATAGCACATTAATACAAAAACAAACAAACAAACAAACAAACAAAAATAACCATTACTAAGGATTGTGTATGGTCTTACTAAGGATTCTGTAGGAGGATGTCCATGGTGGGGGTGACACCATGAGTAACCGCACCATGGGTTACCGCAACCCTAGTGATACTGATACTCTGATACCCACATAAATATTCTGTATTATTTAAATTACTTTTTGCTTTCTTTTCAGAAGCAAGAGACCTACGCTGTCATATAACTTTATGTCCATCAAAAGTGGGTTTGGTTGTTATTATGCCTCACACCTCAAGAGTATTATCTTATAGCCTAAAATATATCAGTGCCCTTGAATGTCATTGGGAAAATAATTATCTCTTAAATGCTTTAATAAGTCTTGGGAATTGGCTGAAGAACTTTTAGTCTCAAAATATTAGAACCATGTGATATAGAAATGTTTTGGGCTGTGGAAGCAAGAAGACATTATATGTTTGCCAGGTTAGCTAGATTTTATTAATGTACACAGTTCCTGCCACAAAATTAAACTCAACTTTGTGGATAGGAAGCTTTTCTGGTTACCTAATCTGACCCTTCAACTGGATATTGGCCAGGAATCGAAACAGCAGGGCAAAGTAGATTCCTGTAGTTTGTCAGAAACAGGTAAGCATCATTTTGAAGACAACAAACTAAAAACCATTATGGTTTCCCAGCCTAGGGATCATAGAATCATAGAATCGTAGTTGGAAGAAAACTCAAGGGCCATCCAGTCCAACCCCATTCTGCCATGCAGGAAATCTCAATCAAAGCATCCCTGACAGATGGCCATCCAGCCTCTGTTTAAAGACCTCCAAGGAAGGAGACTCCATTACACTCCAAGGGAGTTTGTTCCACTGTCAAACAGCCCTTACTGTCAGGAAGTTCGTCCTAATGTTGAGGTGGAATCTCTTTTCCTGTAGCTTGCATCCATTGCTCCAGGTCCTAGTCTCTGGAGCAGCAGAAAACAAGCTTGCTCCCTCATCAATATAACATCCCTTCAAATATTTAAACAGGGCTATCATATCACCTCTTAATCTTCTTTTCTCCAGGCTAAACATCCCCAGATCCCTCAGTCGTTCCTCATAGGGCATGGTTTCCAGACCTTTCACCATTTTAGTCGCCCTCCTTTGGACACATGGCTCCAGTTTCTCAATGTCCTTTTTAAATTGTGGTGCCCAGAACTGGACACAGTATTCCAGGTGGGGCCTGACCAAAGCAGAATAGAGTGGCACTATTACTTCCCTTGATCTATACACTATACTTCTATTGATGCAGCCTAAAGTCTCACTGGCCCTGTTAGCTGCTGCATCGCACTGTTGACTCATGTTCAACTTGTGGTCTACTTGGACTCCCAGATCCCTTTCACATGTAGTTTCATTCAGCCAGGTGTCCCCCATAATGCTATATCTGTGCATTTCATTTTTCCGCCCTAAGTGCAGTACCTTACATTTCTCCGTGTTGAATTTCATTTTGTTAGCTTTGGCCCAGTTTTCTAGTCTGTTCAGGTCATTTTGAATCTTGATCCTGTCCTCTGGGGTTTCAGCTACTCCTCCTAATGGTTCAGAAATACCTCCCATAGCCCCTAGAGGGGGGGAAATTGATGTACAGTCGGCTCTTCTTATACATGATTTTTTTATACATGGATTCAAGCATCCACAGTTTGAAAATGTTAAAAAAATATATATATTTCAAATATCAAACCTTTATTTTCCATTTTTATAAGGGACACCATTTTGCTATGTCATCATATTTAATGGGACTTGAGCATCCACGGATTTTGTTATCCACGGGGGATCTTGGAACCAAACCCCAGTGTTATAACAAGGGTCCACTGTAATTGTTTTGTAGATGTAGGTGTAGTGGTTGTGGCCACAACCCTCCAAGATCTCCTGTAGGACAAATGCAGCCCTCTAATCATCCACAGTTTCTGACCCAAGTCCTGATACATGACCCTGAAAGATCTCAGCCCCCAAAGATTGCCCATCCCTGCTTTTGTCACACCTGAAAGAACTGGACACTCAGAACTAGGAAAGCATTCCATAAAATACTTCATAAAAAAGAGAGTAAACTGATATTCATCTTATTTGTAAATGTGCTTATAAAAATTGACAAACATGCCGTCTGTATGATGGCTATGCCATAGCCAAATAAAATTTAATTTAGCTGCTGCAAAGTTCTTTCTTATGTCCTCCTCGCATCTGCCTTGGTAGATGAGGTGCATGCTTTGTCCCTCGTCCCCTCCACTCTCCTCTCCCTCATGCCTTCTTTTCTGGCTCTGGCTTTGGATCAGCAGCTTATGCTGATTATATAAGGCTAACTTGATCAGTTACTCCTTGCCCAGAAATGTCAGGCCACACAAAAAGGAGCAAGTTTCCTGGAATTGCAGGTCTTTAAATGAAACCTTCCCAGAGGGAGGAAAACAGCAGTTAAGTCGTGGACCCATAGAGAAAGCTGCCATGAGAATCTTGACTGACAGCTGATGGCAGATGGCAATGTAATCAGTGACTGCAAAGACTCCTGTGAATGGAGAGAATGGAGGAAAAGGAGGGGAGATCCACAACTCAGCTGGCCTGCAATAGATACATGTATGCCATCTTGTCTGTCTCAGGAAGCAAAATGTCTTAGGCCAGCCCTGAGAAGATGAAGTAACAAAGATGTGACAGAGGGAGTGAAACCACTGCAGTGTATGTCTCATTCTTCACCTAATTGTTTTGAGTTGATGAACATGTCAGTAGGGCTTATGGAAAGCTGATGTTGCGCATCAGCCCTCAGCAGCTTGTTGTCTAGGCTCTAAAATTGGTGGGAGCTCACTCACTTTCCCCCTCAGTTCAGCTGATCATTTGGGTTGGAAGAGGAAAATCCGGCTCCCAATAAATGCCACTGGTGTTGAGATTCATAAGGGAATTTTCCTGTATACTTTTTATTTTATTTCCCCCCAAATCCTTAAAAGTGAAAAGTGAATCCCTAGACACAGTGCACCCTTTCCTTATGTGGGGGATTTGTTCTGGACACACACACACACATAAGGCAAATATCACGTATGCTCAAGCCTCTTTGAAAATAATGGGGCTTGTGCATGCAGCACAACACAGCATGTGCGCCACAGGCATGTGTGCTTTTGCTGGTGCGCACCCATGTATGACACAGGTGCACTGTACATAGAATCATAGAATCATAGAATAGTAGAGTTGGAAGAGACCGCAAGGACCATCCAGTCCAACCCCCTGCCATGCAGGAAATCCAAATCAAAGCACCCCCGACAGATGGCCATCCAGCCTCTGTTTAAAGACCTCCAAGGAAGGAGATTCCACTACACTCCGAGGGAGTTCGTTCCACTTTCGGACAGCCTTTACTGTCTGTTGAGGTGGAATCTCTTTTCCTGTAGCTTGCATCCATTGCTCCGGGTCCTAGTCTCTGGAGCAGCAGAAAACAAGCTTGCTCCCTCCTCAATATGACATCCCTTCAAATATTTAAACCTCTTAACCTTCTCTTCTCCAGCCTAAATATCCCCAGCTCCCTAAGTCGTTCCTCATAGGACATGGCTTCCAGACCTTTCACCATTTTAGTCTCTCTCCTTTGGATATGCTCCAGTTTCTCCACATCCGTTTTAAATTGTGGTGCCCAGAACTGTACACAATATTCCAGGTGGGGCCTGACCAGAGCAGAATATAGTGGCACTATTACTTCCCTTGATCTAGAGGATTTTGTCTAGTTCTTTCATGCTGCCTTTCCATTCCTAACCTTCTTATTTCTTGACTGCATTCTGATCAATGTTTGATCCAAGGTATGCTCAATCTTTAACTATTTCAGTTTTCTTGTTATCTTGGTGGTCTTCTATGGTCATTGTGTTCTTTAACAGGCCTGCCTTTGGACTTTCTTCTTTGACTTTCTTTAGTGATGGGGAGTAGGTTGTGTCTCCAGAGAGTTGGGAGGCATGATTTCAACTGCCTGCAGTCACATATCTGTTGGAATTGCTTTGATTGAGAGTTCCTGCATGGCAGGGGGTTGTACTGGATGGCCCTTGGGGTCTCTTCCAACTCTACACTTCAGTGGTCTATGATTTCCTTGTTCCAAATCTATGTTTTCTGCTAGCAGTATGGTCTGCATATCTTAGGTTGTTGATATTCCTTCCTCTATCTGAACAGGTAGGGTTAAAGGATGCAGCCTTGCCTGATCCTTTTGGCAGTCAAGGATGCCTCCTTTCACCCTTTTGGCAATAGGGAACCTTTTTATTTCTCTGTATTGTATTTTTCCAGTAACCTCTGGTCCTAGGGACAGATTCCTCATCAGGACTATCAAATGTAGTGGCACTCCTATTTATATCTAGCCTTGCTGATATAAGTTAGTTCTCCATACTTCTGCTGTAAGGTAACTCAGGGGCCAGCATGCTTTGACCAAAGCAATAGGCCATTTCTGGATTATACGCCCAGCCTTTGTGTGTACAAAGAAGAAGGGCTCCCCATGTTGTTGTTTTGTGTTGATGTTTAGTGACAACAAGTTGTTTCCAACTTATGGTGAACCTATTATGGAGTTTTCTTGGTAAGATATTTTCAGAGATGGTTTGCCATTACCTTCCTCTGAGGCCAAGAGAGTGCAACTTGCCCAGAGTCACCCAATGGGTTTCCATGACTGAGTGGGGATTTGGTCTGCCAGAGTCCTAATCCAATATGCAAACTATTACATCACGCTGACTCTCCATTCAATGGCCCTCCATTAATCTCTGCATCCCAGCAAACAAACCTTGGTTTAAATTAGTATCTTTTCAAGTTCTTTTCATTGATTCTGCAACCTCAGTTTTAGAAAGCAGGCAGGGAGGCTGGCTGGTTGCAGGCACAATTGCTGCTACATCTGGTTAGATGTTTCAACTTCTTTTCATATCCCTTGGTTTGGTTTTGTTGAAGAGTTTTAGAGATCTATCAAGGTCATTGTAGTTTATTTTTAAAGTAATTTGTCAAAGCTTTGCCCAAGGAACAAAGAAAGCAGTTAGTCATCTGCACTTTCTTCACCTAACTGCAAACTACAATAAAGTTTTCAGTGATGGCCTAGAGCAAAATTGAGGTTACCTGTAGAAACACTATATGGCCAGGGACACCAGAATTGTTATTTAAGGTTGGGGAGGGGGCTCACAGGAAAGTTGTTATTAATTTTGCCTACTAGCAGGTACTTGCAATGGAAAGTCAAATCCTCAATAAGGAGAGATTGGATATAAATAAATTATTATTATTATTATTATTATTAATTACAGTACTTTCCCTATCCATTATAATTCAAAATATGAATATTTTGCATTAAGCATAATGTGTGTGCAGAAATTCCCCTCCCTGTGCTCTGTATAGCTTACTCCCAAGTAAGTATACATGAAATAGAAGTAAGTTGAGCAAGTTGACACATGTGTATCATGTGAATTGCTGCAGATTTTCACACATTCGCATCAATGCTTAATTGTCTTCATTTTCCTGCTCAAATCTGCATCTATTTGCCATCCCTCTGCTAAAAATGCACAGCCATGCAAATCCGTGCGGAGCAGCCGGTTGACCACATGTTCAGTAATGTGCATCCTCACAGATTCATGTGGATATTCTGATAACAACCGTGATTCCTTTTTCTGTGGAACTTGAGTCCCCCCCCCCATCAAAAGGAAAACAACAACAACACAATTCCTCTGACTCACATGTGGAAGGAACACACTCAGTTTGAACAGAATGAGGAGTATTTTAACTGTGTAGACAGGCCTTTTGTTAACTTAGTTATAGCTGTAGTCACCAATGATCATGGGATAGACAGTCATCATTTATAAGCCACTCTTATGGGAGATGACATAGATTATTTTTCTTGATCTCTTAACACATTTTGAAAACTCCTGGCCTAGACACCCAGGAGATGCCAACCTATACAGTTTTGTTCTTGGTTTGACAATAGTTGTTATTTGGGAAGAAATAGACCCCCACTGAGATAATTTCTTGGTTAAGGTTGGACTGAAGGCCATTACCAATAACCGCCCCCGGGGGGTGGGGCACCTATTAGAATGGTCTGCCCTCAAAGGTTAATGGAACCCAAAAGGTTCCAGGAAGCAATGGCTGGTAACATCGGCGACTCAGTTGAAGCCTTGGTAACCACCTGGAACAACGATCTCACGAAGGCTATTGACACAATCGCTCCCAAGCATCCTTTTCAGCCCGCTCCTAATAGGAATCCATGGTATACTGAAGATCTTAGAAAAATGAAGCAGGCTGTACAACGACTAGAGCACCGCTGGCAAAAGACTCGTCACTTATCCAACAAGACACATCATAGGACTTCTCTTAAAGCCTATTGAGTGGCAATAAATGCAGCAAAGAAATCTTACTTTTCTGCATCTATAGCGTCTGCAAAGTCTTGTCTGGCAGAGCTTTTCAAGGTGGTTAAGAAGTTAACTCAGACTCCTCCCACCTTGAACCCGTTACTACAACCTATGGAGGCCTGCTGTGACACTTTCAATGATTACTTTGCAGATAAAATCTCTCGGATAAGGGCCGACTTAGATGCCAGCCTTAATACGGAAATGACAAGAGAGGTATCCAGTGACTCTGCTAATGAGATTGTTTTGGATCATTTTCAGTCTCTGAATACTGATGACGTAAACAAGCTGCTTGGAAAAGTCAAAAAGACCACTTGCCCTCTCGACCCCTGCCCCTCATGGTTAGCCATCCAGGGAGGGAAGGCTACTAGGAATCTCTTAAGATCCATAATTAATGCCTCCCTCAGAGAAGGCTGTGTTCCAGCCAGTCTAAAACTGGCTGTGATCAAACCAGTTCTTAAAAAGCCTTCCCTTAGCCCCCTTGAAAGATCCAATTATTGGCCAGTATCGCTTTTACAATTTTTGGGTAAGGTGATCGAGAGGGCTGTTGCCAACCAGCTCCAAGCAGTCTTGGATGACACTGATTATCTTTATCCATTTCAAACTGGCTTCAGGACTGGATACAGAGTGGAGACTGCCCTGGTCGCCTTGGTCGATGATCTCCGTCTGTGCATCGATAAGGGAAGTGTGACCCTGTTGGTGCTCTTGGACCTCTCAGCAGCCTTCAATACCATCGACCATGCTATACTTCTGGAACGCCTGAGGGAATTGGGAATCGGGGGCACTGCTCTGCAGTGGTTCCGGTCCTATCTCTTGGGCAGATTCCAGATGGTGTCACTTGGCGACAGTTGTTCGGCCAAGAGCGAGCTCACATCAGGCGTCCCTCAGGGCGTGATACTGTTGCCAATGCTTTTCAACATTTACATGAAGCCACTGGGTGAGATCATCGAGACATTGGGGCACAGTGTTATCAGTACGTTGATGACACCCAAATCTGCTTCTCTATGTCTCGGACTGCTTCAGTGACCAAGGATGGCATCTCCCCTCTGAATGAATGTCTGAGGTCGGTACTGGATTGGATGAGGGAAAATAGACTTAAATTGAATCCAAATAAAATGGAGGTACTCCCTATAGGCAATCCCAATCCGGGTATGGTGATCTGTTCTCCAGTTCTGAATGGGCTCACACTTCCTCTAAAGGACTGTGTTCATAGCTTGGGGGTTTGTTTGCGAGGTGATGGCAGCCTACTCATTGTTGTGTGTTTACCTGATCGTGCAGTCCTATCCTTACTTTTTATCCTTACTTTTTATAAACTATCATTTGTTTATACTCTACAATCTGCCTGTACATGAACCTATGGTATAAAACTAAGTTATGTTCTAAATTGGAATTTTGTAATTGTGCTGGCCAAATGGCTGTAATAAAGTTATTATTATAGCTTGGGGTGCTCCTGGATTCGTCACTTCAGCTGTCATCTCAGGTGGATGCGACGGCTAGGAGTGCCTGTTATCAGCTTCGGCTGATTCGCCAGCTACGACCCTTCCTGGAACAGGAAAACTTAGAAATGGTTGTACACTCACTGGTAACCTCTCGTCTCGATTTCTGCAATGCGCTTTACTTGGGGCAACCCTCATGCCACGTTCAAAAGCTGCAACTGGTCCAAAATATGGCAGCCAGATTGGTAACAGGGAGTTCAAAATTTGAATCCATTCCACCTATTTTAAAATCCCTACACTGGCTCCCCATTTGCTTCCGGGCACAGTATAAGGTGTTGGTTATTACCTATAAAGCCCTAGATGGCTTGGGTCCAACATACCTGAGGGGATGCCTCCTCCCATATAATCCTTCCTGCACTCTCAGGTCCTCTGGGATGAATCTATTGCAGTCAGAGAGAACTAGACTAGTAACCACTTCCCAGAGGACATTTTCTGTTGCCGCTCCAAAAATCTGGAATGATTTACCGGATGAGATCCGCCAAATAACACGTTTAGGTGCCTTCAAGAAGGCAATAAAAACAGATTTTTTCCGGCGAGCCTTTTCAAATTGACTTCCAATTTTTCCACTTACCTAATTGTTCCCGTTGGATTGAATGATCTTGATTGATTTTATTGGCCATCGGGTGGGAATTGTTTTATTGTTTTATAGAGTGGGAGGGAGTTTGGGAACTTGAAATGTAATATGTCTTTTAACTATTATTTCTGTGTTGTTGTTTTTTTGACTTGATTTTATTGTCTTTGTTATCTTGTTACCTGCCTCGATCCAATACAGGGAGAGGTGGGATATAAATAAATATTATTGTTATTATTATTATTATTATTATTATAGAAGCAAGTATAATAATGTAAAAAATGCATTATTGATGAGAAATGCAATTGAGGTTTGCATTTTCTCAAGGCAGCATCAAAATATTTCATTTTTGTTTGGCTTAAAAGCATTCCATTATTTATTTGTAGTCACATTTTTATGCCACAGCCAAGAAGGAAGAAATGCAGGTGGAGGGGAGGAACATCCAAATGTCATTCAAATATCAAATACATTCCAAGTATGAGATTAAAATGATTTGCTCTTGCAAATTTCTATTTATGAGGCTATTAATTTCCAGCTTCTTTCAAGATGCCTAGACAGTTTCCATATGCATTATCAGAGTGTACATAAAAATGTTTAGGCTGCAATAACACAACTAGAAACTGAGGAACCTCAAATGTAAATCATTTTACAACATTTGTTTGCTCCCAAGTCCAAGAGCTTGGATCTTCATGTATTCAAATAACAGGGGTAGTATGGACACACTCACTGGCCCTGTCCTTATAAATGTTGGCATATCTGCTGGTTCTGTCATCTTGGATTCTCTGCATTTTGTGGAAAAGTTGCAATGGGGTCACAGCAGAATATAGATTTGGATCTTCTAGTAACAATCTGAGTAATTTGCTGTGGAACTCCAATGGTTTCTAACTTTAATAAGAATGGGGATGTAAATCAGGGGACAGTGGGTTTGCCTTTTCTTTGATCTGTGCCAGTTATATAGCACCAGAGATGTCAGTGTAGCAATTTTAAGTGAAGATGAGATGCTATCAAAAGAAGACCACTTGTGAGGACTCAAATTGCCAGGCCTAAAGTTATATTTCTCTGCTTGTTGTTTGGTTTAGTTAAAGGAATGGATCACTTTGGAAAATAAGAAACTATTGCAATTCAAAGGTTCTGATTTAAGATTTGGTTGGCATGGTTATTTATAGTATGATAAAGCTAGGGTTAATGCTGATTTTAATAATTGCTAGGGACATTATTTCACATGGTCTTTAAACTGCAATTACACCGGGTAAGAAGCCTCCTTGGTGACAACTGCCCTGTCCCAGACCCATCCATTTTCATTGACAGGGAAAACCCATTCATGAATTGGCAATCACACAGATCCTCAGGTGTGAAATGTCGCTTCCAGGGCAGTTGCACAATTGTTAGTCACAAGTGTCAGTGTTGCCTTCTCCCCCATCCCTACTCACCATTCTGAAGGACCCTGATTACTTTTGTTAATTTTGCTAATTTCTTTCCTTTTTCTTTTTTAATAATAATAATAATAATAATAATAATAATTTGTTTTATTTATATACTGCTATTCCAAAGATCATAGCGGTGAACAGCAAGTAAGCTAATTAGCAAGTAAGCTAATTTGCCCCCAACAGTCTGGGAACTCAATTTAGCGACCTCGGAAGGATGCAAGCCAGAGTCGAGCTTGGGCCCTTTTGCTGGTCTTGAACTCGCAACCTTGTGGTTTTGAGTGAATGGCTGCAGTACAGGCATTTAACCACTGCGCCACCAGGGCTCTTTTTGCATGCTCTCAGCCTCAGGGGAAGGCAATGAACAAAGTTTGGTCAAAGAATGGACTGATACCAGAAAGACTTGAGGTCGGTAAGGATTTTATTAATATCCCAGAGCTTGCGGGGGGGGACTTTTTTTTTTTTTTTTACTGCAGCTCCTAGAATTCTCCAGTCAACATGATCTTCCATTGTAGGAGAGAACAGCAAGTTACCTTAGGGAATGCTAGGGAGGGTACTTGGCATGAATATATTTTGTCTGTTCCTCAGTCCTCTGCATCTGCTGCCTGAGGCTGATGCCTCCCGGTACCTAATGATAGGGCCAGACCTCTTTTATGTAACCTCTGTTTCCGGTTTGGCATCTCAATCTGAGTAATTTATTGTTCAATGTAAGCTGACAGATGGAACGCACAGTGGCCCCATGAACCCATCCAGATACTCACGGAGTTATCATGACAGTATACAACATCCACAGAGGAATGTATTAGCCAGGTCAGTTGGGGGAAAATTCAATGCCAGAGATAGCAGTGATGGCTAGGAGGCATGTCACATCACATCATTGGTCCCTTTGTTTTTCCAAGTCATAACTTGGATCATTTTAAGTGGAGAATTGTTGCAGCTTGCAGGTTCTGTTGTGGCATCTCTTACTGGCTCTGAAAAAGGGAAACTTGTCCAAATATATGCTAAGACCAATATGTTGTTTCTTTATTTTTATTTTTATTTTTAATTTTTATTAATAAAAATTAAAACATTACAAAAATACAACATTACACACAATACATTTTACAATATATTTCACAATATGCAACTCTCATACTTACTCATACACCTACTTTCCTTCCCAGTCTTCCTTAACTCTCTCTAACTTAACTACGTCTATCTTCTACCCCTCTTAATTATCTACCTATAGCTTACTCTTTCCTTCTTTGTCTTCTAAATTTCTAAATTTCTACACTAATTCCCAATTTCCTTCTTATCACATTCCCTTCTTTATCTCTTCCTCTCTTCTCTCATTCATACATACTGACTTCCTGCTCACCCTTATAATCCAGCTCCATATATTTGTCTTCCTAAAAATAACAACCCGATATTAATCAATCAGTAGGATCCATCTCTCTTGTTCTAATCTATCTTAATATATGCATATTCACCCAAATTTTCTTTTAAGAATTCCATAACTCCCTTCCAATCTTCCATTAGTTTGCTTTCTGTATCATTCCTTAATGCCTGTGTTAATTTGTCCATTTCCATTCCATCATATAATTTCCACATCCAAACCTCCTTAGAAGGTATATCCTCACATTTCCATTTTTGTGCGAAACACACCCGAGCCAGGGTTGTCATATAATAAGCAATTTCCCCATGTTTAGAAATGATTTCGGCTCCAAATATGCCCAAAAGGTAAAATTCTGGTTTTAATTGCAGTTTGATACCTAAAATTCGACTAATCATATCATTTATCATTGACCAATATTTTCTTGCCCAATTACAGGTCCACCAACAGTGATAGAACGTACCTATTTCATTTTTACACTTCCAGCACCTGTTCCCTTTTATTTTATATATTTTAGCAATCTTATCCGGTGAAAGGTACCATTGGTAAAACATTTTATAGAAATTTTCCCTCAGATTTTGGGAGGCCGTATATTTAAATCCATAGTAGTAAAATTTTATTCGGTCATTGACCAATAGTCACAGAATTATAACAACACATAGTTACAGAAAATTGCAGTAAAAATTTGTGGGTTTCTGAACACAGTTATAAATGGTGCCATGCACCCTTATGCAGTCATTTAAAATCATAATAAAATCCTTGTCTCTTCAATTAATTCAGGCAAATCTGGTGCTAGTCACCATCTCTCCTAGAATTCCCCTAAAGGCATACAGCTACACACGATTAAAATCATTAGTTTCCAGTACTCTTGGATTAATATTTATGTCTTTAATACATATTGGTTTTAAGACATAAACAATAAAATAGCAATCTTGTTAGTAGACGACGAGTATAGCCAAGGTCTGAAATACTATATTTAAATCCATTTTTCCAGATCCTTTCCCATTGTGATATTAGTATAGGATGTCTAATGTTTTTTGCCCATTGGATCATCTGATGTTTAACCACCTCTTCTTCCATATCATATTCCAAGAGTACTTTATAAATTTTACCAACTAATTTAATTCTCCTCAAAAGCCAATATGTTGTTTCAACGTATATGATTGCCTCAGATATGCATTCTGCAACCAGAAAGTTTAGAATATTGAATATATTATGCACTGTTCTAAGAAAATAAAACTGTATTGCATTTGTCTATATGATTTTAACTGGAAGATTCAGTAAAAGAAAAGGGGCACTTCTGATACAAGCAAGAGCAGAGCATAGAAAAGTTACTTTTTTGGACTATTGCTTTTTTGGACTATTTTTGGACATGGCAATGATGGTGCTGACTGGGATATTCTGGGAGATGTACCAGCCAAATGGGGTGAAGAGCATAATGTGGGGAGGGGAGACCAAAAACACAGGAACTATGTTCCCAAGCTACTTCCATGTTACACCAGTGTTATGTAAAATATGGAAAGATACCTTCAAACTACCATTCAGTGTAATAAAACCAGGAACTATCTTTGTTGAAGCAAAGGGAGGAGGGGCGGGAGTTCAAAATGGCAGGGAGAGGTATACAACACCCTCAAATTGACATGCCAGCATGTGAAGATTACTAGTTTTCCTATAAAACCATTGCTTCTTATTTTTCTTGGTATCCCAGTCCTAGTTGCCACGTATCCTCATTATTCTTTAAGCACACAATATAATGAAGGAATACATTGGCCAAGATAGGCATGCCAAGAGCATGTATAAACATAAGAGCATACAAGCATAAACTGAGAACCACTCCTCCAGAACTGTGCTATTCTCATGTCTAGCTGAAACAGCAGAAGAGTGGCCTGGCCAGTGAGTTTATGATAGCTAGAAAAGATGTGGCCTTGAAGTGAAACGTGGGGAAGTGAAACAAGCACCTTGAATGTATGCAACAGCTCTTCCATGTATTCACAGAATCACAGAGTTGGAAGAGAGACCACAAAGGCCATCCAGTACAACCCCCTGCCATGCAGAAATACACAAAGCACTTCCAACAGATGACCATCCAGTCTCTGTTTAAAAACCTCCAAAGAAGGAGACTCCACTACACTCCAAGGTGGCATATTCCACTCTTGAACAGCTCATACCAGATAGTCCGCCAGATGTGGACTGGAGGTGGCACGACCCACACCCTGTTCTTAGTTCCACATTATACCATTCACACCAAATAAAAGAATAAATAAATGTTAGTTTCAACTACTGATTCTCTCTCTCTTATTGATAGCTTTTATTATATTTTTCTTTTTATAAGCTACACTTCATGATATACGTGTATTAGAAAGGTAGAATATTAGTTAAAAATAATAACAATAGTTTAATTGCCAAAACTTGTGACAGGCTCTAGTCTAGCCATGAGAACTGATTGAGATGCCAGGCTCTGGAAATACCATTCTGTGCATGTCTGCACTAAATGAGCTCCTTCCACTTAATTAATTAACTGATGGAAACAGAAGCCCTTCCAGGTTTACATCTTTTACGAATATGAAGTGACAACTTAAACCCTAACAAATGTATCTGAGTGGAAGTAACTCAGAGAAGGGATCTGCTCTGTTACACAACTGCATGCCATAGGCCATCCTGAAAAGCACTTAGCCCAGATGACAGGAGAGTGAATAGAATCAGCTAAATCAACTCCTCAACTTTCCAAAGGGCCAAGAAATGGAACATTCTTTCAAGTATGACCCTAGATGTATGTATTCGGAAGCACTTCAGTAAGCCATTTGCGTGGCTGTTTTCCACACTTCTCTTTACCATTTGCTTGTAAGAAAGAATGAACAGCCTTTTCAGGGTGTGAGAACTTTATCCCATCTTCCCACCCTGAATGTACCCCATCTTGTTGGATTTCAGAAGTTAATCACAGTTGGGCATGGTTGGTTTTTAGTTCCAGTGGAAGCTGGTAGCATCCCTGTCAGAGAATGGGTTCTGGGTTTTAGTCTTAGTTGTCAAAACTTAGCCTCAAGTAGGTTCATCATCTGTTAAATACATTTGAGGAGATTATTGTACCACCACTTCCCACTGAGATAGACTCGAGTTGTAACCGTAACAGATGGATCTTATTGGACAGTCCTATGGCCAGGTATTACTCAGCCTGTATCAAATCCGGACTTCTCCTGCAGCTTTTCAAGAATAGGAAAATCCCATGTTCTGTTCTGACATGTTCTGTTCTCACGTCTTAAGTACAGATTCCTCATCAGGACTACCAGATGTGTTGGCACTCCCATGTCTTTAAGGGCGTTCTATAGCCGTTCATGATCTGAGCAGTCAAAGGCTTTGCTAAAGTCTATAAAGCACATGTTCATTTTCTTTTGGAACTCCCTGCTACACTCCATTAACTATCATATATTTGCAGTATGATCCCTGGTGCCTCTTCCTTTCCTGAACCCTGCTTAGACCTCTGGAGTTTCTTTCTCCATGTGTAGTTGAAGTCTGTGCTGCAGAATTCTGAGCATAATTTTCTTTGCATGGGAGATTAATACTATGGTTTTATAACTGCTGCAGTCTTTTGTGTCTCCTTTTCGTGGATGGGGATGTATATTTATTGCTTCCAATCTGTTGGCCATAATTTTGTTTTTCATATTTGTTGACATACGTCGGTTAGCACTAGAATTGAGCCTGTCAATGTGGACTGGAAGCAGTTTGATTGGAATATCATCTGTTCCTGGTTATTTATTTTCCTCCATTCCTTTTATTGCACCTTCCACCTCACTTTTTAGAATTTTCATATGGCTCTTTGTTGCATGTGTCCTTCGTTTTGTCATCTCTTTTATAGAACTCATTTATATATTGCATCTATCATCTTTTTATGCCTTCCTGGTCTTGAATTATGTTATTTTTTAGTGTCATAGAGCATCCCGATTCTTGGTTTGAACTTCCCTTTGATTTCATGACATCTCTTCAGATATTTAAATATGGTTATAATGTCACACCTCAGTCTTATCTTCTCTGTGCTAAACATATCCAGCTCCCTAAGTGGTTCTTCATAAGGCTTGGTTTCCAGACCTTTGATCATCTTTTGTTGCCTTTCTCTGGACATGTTCCAGTTAGTCAATAGCCAGCTAGGTATGTTTAGCCTGGAGAAGGTCAAGAGATGACTTTATAGCCATGTTTAAATATTTGAAAGGGTGTCATATTGAAGATTAAGCAATCTCTGCTGTTCCAAAGAAGGAGACTCCACCACTCTCCCAGTGTATTCCACTGTCGAACAGCTTTTACCATAAAGAATTTTCAGCTTGGGGAGCTGGATATGTGTTTAAGTGGAATCTCTGTTCCTGTCGCTGGAGTCCATTGCTCCATGTTTTAGTCTCTGGAGCAGCACAAAACAAGCTTGCTCCACTCTAAATATGACATCCCTTCAGATATTTAAACATAGTTATCATATCACCTTTAACCTTAACTTTTCCAGGCTAAATGTACCCAGCTCCCTAAGGTGCCCCTCATAGGGCATTGTTTCCAGACCTTTCACCATTTTTGTTGCCCTCCTCTGGACACATTCCACAACTTATGGACAATGTGGTTTGGAGCTGATGGAAACTAGCATTCAACATTTGGAAGATCACAGGCTCTCAGGCTATTTTTGGAGTTAAGACATAGTGGGCAAAGTAAAGCCCTTCCAAACCATTTTTGCTCTCTGCTGACACTTATCTTGGGTCTAATCTGCACCGCAGAAATAATGCAGTTTGAAGACATATTAACTGTCATGGCTCAACCCTATGTCAACCTGGGATTTGTAGTTTGTTATGGCATCAGAGCTCTCTGACAGAGAAGGCTAACTAGCTGACAGAATTATAAATCCTAGAATTCTGTAGCATTGAGCCATGGCAGTTAAACGTGGCAGTCAATTATTTCTGCAAGGCAAACTGGACATTAGAGTGACAGGATTTAGCCTTGTCAGCTTTTAAAATCAAAACCATTTTGTTCCTAAGAGTTTTCAGAAGATGTGATTTTGTGTTACATCTGGGCACATCAGATGTCCTAAGTTCTTGCCCAACTGCCCCAAATTTTTTGTTTGTTTGTTTGAATTTTTAAAATGTATTTTAATGTTGTAAGCCGCCCCGATTGCACTGCGTAGAGTGCGGGATAAAAATACATATTATTATTATTATTATTATTATTATTATTATTATTATTATTATTATTATTATTTTAAAAAAAGAAATGAACCAGAAGTAGGCATGGAGATGCAATAAAAGACTTTTGTTTTGTTTTTATTTTAGTACTTCCACAACAGGCTGGGGGTGAATGGGGTGGATTGGTGGGTAAAAGCATCTGGAGTGTTTGTTACATCTCTGTTCCATAAATTAAGAGAGATTTGTGAACACGCAGACTACCTAAACAATTTAACATTTGTACAATTGCGGAAAGCCTTCACAAAACTAAGAATGAATATGATGGACACAGCATAGAGAGTTGGGAGGCATAGAAGCATCCCAATGAAGGAGCGCACATGCATGTATGGATGCCTGGAAATAGAGGACCTTGTCCACTACATATTGATTTGTCCACTATACAGTGGGAGCGAATTGTGACACCTTTAATTGAAACTAGCCCTTGCCAGAGATCCACAAGAAGTGGGTTTTTACCTCCTAGCAGATTTGGACAAATATGTGATCTGGAGAGTAGCTTTGTATGCCCTAGCAGCCAAAAGAATTAGGAAGAAATACATAGCAGAAATAGCCATAAGTTGTAAAGATGGTGATTATATTTTTCTAAATGTTTAGTTTTTGCCAATAGTCTCAAAAATTTGATCAGGAGGGCTTTAAACTGAGACATACGGGGGAGGGAGACAGTATTCTGAAAGGGATGGAGAAAATAGTCAAACTGTTATAGAGGGAATAAGGCAAAGAGTGCAAGGACCCAAAAGTGAGAGACAAAAAATCTTTCAGAGGCAGCAAGTCAAAGGGACCCATGGTTTTTGATGTCTCTACACTAATGCACAGAGCATGGGGAATAAGCAACATGAACTTGAACTCTGTACAACAAAGTCAATATGATAGAACAGGACTCACTGAAACCTGGTGGGATGTCTCATGACTGGAATATTGAAATAGAGGGGTATACCCTTTTTAAGAGAAATAGGCCAAACAGGAAAGGAGGAGGAATAGCACTAAATGTCAGAGATATTTACACCAGTGAAGAAATCCAGGACATCAATACTGGCAGCCAGATGGAGAGTGTCTGGATAAAAATTAAAGGGGAGGGAAACAACAAGGATGTTACGGTGGGAGTCTACTACAGACCCCCAAGTCAGACGGAGGAATTGGATGATGCCTTTCTAGAACAGATGGCCATACACTCAGAAAGGAGAGATGTAGTAGTGATGGGTGACTTCAACTATCCTGATATTTGCTGGAAGTCAAACTCAGCCAAATCCTCAAGGTCTAGCAAATTCCTCACTTGCCTCAAAGACAATTTCATTGTCCAAAAGGTGGAAGAGGCAACAAGGGGATCAGCTATTTTGGATCTGATCCTGACAGTAGGGGCTGTTCGACAGTGGAACAAACTCCCTCTGAGTCTAATGGAGTCTCCTTCCTTTAAGCAGAGGCTATATGGCCATCTGTCGGGGATGCTTTGATTTAGATTTCCTGCATGGCAGAATGGGGTTGGACTGGATGGCCCTTGCAGTCTCTTCCAACTCTATGATTCTATGATTCTGTAAATTGCTGTATTACCACTGATGTTGCAAATATGATATGTATTTTGTTGTTTTTGTAATACTGTTTTATGCAAAGGCCATTGGCCAAAAGGAATAAAATTTGACTGACTGACATCTCTGTTCCTGCAAGACTGAACATTTCCTCTTCTTCTTTATAGTCACTGCTTTCCTTCTTCAATCGTTCAAAGCTTAACTATCTATTTTGTTTTGTTCTGTTTTGTTTTTTTGCATCAAGCCGCTCTTGCCTTCTCTGAGCCCTGCATCATGGAAAATGCTTGGAGGCTGCAGCAGAGTGCATTTGGCATTCCTCCACCACGAAACAGATTCAAATGTCTTCATGCCAGAGGCAGGCTGAGAACTGACTGAAGTGAGCATTCATTCTGCCCTTTCCTGGTTTTGCTGCTCAAGAAGCCTCTTGTCCCTTTCTGTCTTTCTAGGCAGCTCTTAAGTCTTCCCCACTATCTCCCTAAGCAGTTTAGAAATGTTCAGGAACTCCCTGGGGGGTTTCCAAGCATATCCTAACAGTCAAAAGGCATTATCTGCATATTGTTGTTAATGCCCACCAAGTCAGCTTCTATTTATGGCAACCCTATGAAAGAGCAACTTCCAACTTACCCTATGCTCCACACCACTGAGGTTCAGATTCAGGGCCGTGGGTTCCTTGATTGAGTCTATCCACCTGGAATCCTCTTTTCCGACTCCCTTCTACCTTACCAAGCATTATTGTCTGTTCTAGTAAGTCCTGTTTTCTCATGATATGTTCAAAGTGCAACAGTCTCAGTTTAGTCATCTTGGCATCTAGGGACAGTACAGGCTTGATTTGATCTAAGAACCACGGATTTGTCTTTTCAGCAGTCCACAGTATTTACAGAACTCTTTTCCTGCACTGCATTTCAAATGAATTGGTTTTCTTACTACCGGCTTTCTTTACTGTTCAGCTTTCACAATCTAACATAGAAACTGGAATATGATGGCATGGATGATCCTAACTTTAGCATTCAGTGCTCTAACTTTACACTACAGTATCTTCTCTAGCTCCTTCATAGCTACCTTTCCAAGTCTGATTTTTGACTGCAGTCTCAATTCTGAGCCAAGGTATGGAAAATATTGAACTATTTCAAGATAGTGGATTTATTTACCCTTAGGACCCCCTTTGCATATGGATATTACAACCCCCCCTCAATGTAGTATATGAATAAAAATACTTTGTTTATTTAGTGTGTGTATTTTCATTCACATATTCATGCAGAGTGGTACTTTGGTATCCCCTGGGGTTTGGTTCCAGGACTCTCTGTGGATACCAAAATCTATGGATGTCCAAGTCCCATTAAATACAATGACATAGTAAAATAGTCCCCTTATATAAAAAGGCAAAATCAGGGTTTACATTTAGGACTGTATATAATTTTTAAATAGGTTCAAGCTCTGGAATCTTGAATCTGTGGATGAAGGATCCATGGATACGGAGGGCTGACTGTATATTCATATTTTAGTATTTTATAATAATATTTTAATAATAATATTTATTTGTATCCCGCCTCTCCATGTATTGGATTGAGGCAGGTAATAACAAACATAAGAACAATAAAAATAGAACACAAGCCACAAGTAAAAAAAAAAACATAGCAAAACATATAAAATCCAATTCCCTATCTCCCTCCCACTTTAAAATAGTGTTAGAAACAACATTTCCCAATAAAATACTACCAATAAAGTAGTCAATACAATCAAGCACAATCACAGTCTGGTGGGAACAGCTATGCAACTGGAGAGTGAACATTCTGAGGAGGTCACTTTGGGAAGGCCTTCCAGAAGAGATCCATTTTCATTGCCTTCTTAAAGGCCTCTAAAGATGTTATAAGGCGGATCTCCTCCGGCAGGTCATTCCAGATTTTTGGAGCGGCAACAGAAAACGTCCTCTGAGAAGTTGTTACCAGTCTGGTTTTCTTAGACTGCAAGAGATTCTTGCCAGAGAGTGCAGTGGGAAGGATTATATGGGAGGAGGCCTTCCCTCAGGTAAGCAGGACCCAAGCCATTAACCAACACTTTATACTGTGCCCGGAAGCTAATAGGCAGCCAGTGTAGGGGTTTTAAGATAGGTGTAATAGGATCAAATTTAGAACTCCCTGTAACCAATCTGGCTACCATATTTTGAACCAATTGCAGCTTCCGAACGAGGCATGAGGGCATGAGAGCTCATTGCAGAAATCAAGAGGAGATAAAAGGTAAAGGTAGTCGACTCTAGGAGCCGGAGCTTATCTCTGTTTCTAAGCCAAAGAGCCAGCGTTGTCTGAGGACTGCTTGGGTGGTCATGTGGCCAGCATGACTGTACTGTTACTTTCCCACTGAGAAGTGATACCTATCTATCTACTTGCATTTGCATGCTTTCAGAAGCTGAGAGTACTGATAAGAGCTCACCCCTTCATGCAGCAATCCGGCCTTGAACTGCCAACCTTCGGATCTTTCAATCATCAGAACTGGCTTCTTAACCACTAAGCCACTGCATTATCCAAATTAGCATCATCCAAATTAGAACAATTTTGTTTAAGTAAATTCAATATTTAACTCAACACATGTGCAAATTTTAGACATAAAAATAGCAATAGCAAAAGGAAGTACATTTCTATACTACTTATCAGTGAACTAAGCACTCCCTAAGCAGTTTACAATGTGTAAGCCAATTGCCCCCAACAAGCTGGGTATTCATTTTACCAACTTACAAAAGGATGCAATTTGGAGCCCCTGGGATCAAACTCAACCTTGTGGCTGCAGTACAGGTATTTAACCATGGTGCCACCTGGAAGAGGAGGGATCAGAGCCTCCAAAGCATCAGTCCTACCCCCTTAACAACTCTCTCACAATCCCTGTGGGTCCCACTCCACCATTTGAGAACCACTGTCTTAATTGTCTGCTTTAAAGTTATGTAAATCATCAGTGGTCATTATTTTTGTTTTCTTAACATTCAGATGTAAACCTTCCTTTGCACTTTCTTCCTTAACTTTCTTCAGTAATCATTCCAAGACTTTCCTGTTTTCGGCTAGTAGTATGGTGTCATCTACATAACTTAAATTGGTATGTTCCTCCTTCCATTTTTTATGCCTTCCTCTAATAATAATAATAATAAAATTTATTTGTATCCCACCCCTCTGAGAACAATCGGGGCGGCTAACAAAGTTAAAAATACAAAACATATAAAATCCCTGGTACCCTCCCCTCCTTAAAAAAGTATTAAATCCAATCCAATATTTTAAAAAAAAACAGAACAAAAAACAACAACAAACAAACAACATACAAGTTAAAAACTGACCAGAAGGTCAACAGCATCACACCAGCAAACAATCAGTGGGAGCAGCAGTATCTTTCCCAGACGTTTTTCTAAGGCCGGGTTCTCTATTCTGGGAAGGCCTGCCAGAAGAGATCCGTCTTAACAGCCTTTTTAAAGCTGTCTAAGGATGTAAGTAGACGGATCTCATCCGGCAGGCCGTTCCACAGTCTGGGGGTGACGATGGAAAATGCCCTCTAAGTCTAATCCTGATTTGCATATGATATGCTCAGCAGAAAAGTTCAACAAGTGATAAAATGCTGCTGTACCTAACCCCCTTGGCAACTATTTCTCTGTATCCTATGCCTCTTTCCTGAGAACAGGTTATGCATCAGCACAATCAAATGTTGTGGCACATCCATTTTTTATAGAGTTTTTCACAGTCTACTCAAAGGCTTTGCTATAATCTGTAAAACACAGGCTGATTTTCTTCTGAAATTCGTGGGTGCGTTTCATTATTCAATGTATGTTTGCAATATGTTCCCAGTGCCTCTTACTTTCCTGAACCCATCTACCATTCTCAATCCATGTATGGTAAAATTCTTTGTTACAGAATTTTGAGTATCACTTTGCTTGCAGGGGAGATTAGTGCAATCCTTGTGGTTACTGCAATCTCCCTTTCTTGGCAACCGGAATATATATTGAGCATATCTAATTTGCAGACCATTCTTTTGTTTTCCATATTTGATGTCAGATTTTTGTTGGAACCAAAGTAGATTCTGTTTCTGTGTCTTGCAGCTCTACTAGCATGCTATCTGTTCCTGGTGATGTATTTCTTCCAAGTGCTCTGAGTGCAGGTTTTACCTCACTTTCTAAAATTGCAGGTTCATCTTCGATAGTTCTTGTGTAAAGTCGAAGGCTTTCATGGCTGGCATCCATAGTTTTTGTGGGTTTTTCGGGCTAGGTGGCCATGTTCCAGAAAAGTTTCTTCCTGAAGTTTCGCCAGCATCTGTGGCTGGCATCTTCAGAGAATGCTTTGCCTGGAAAAATTGGGTGTATATATACTGTGTGAGCCTGGGAATGCAGGAGTGATTTGTATGTGTATTGTTCTGTGTTGATGCCTGGCCTCAGCCTGGGAGGCTAATGCAAACGAGGATTAATGTCTCCTAATTGGTGATCATTATCTGCTGGGAAAGCCCCTGACTCCGAATGGTTTCCCATTTGCATTTGCTGAGCAAAATAAGGACTCAGAGAGGATTAGTGTCTGCTAATTGGTGATCATTGTTAATTACTATCAAGTTGGCTTATGGTGACCCTAAGAAAGAGAGATCACCAAGACACCTTGTCATCAATGACAAATCAATTAAGACTTATAATTGAACTGGATAGTTGCACCCAGCCCTTTCTTCTTGCCTGAAGGTGACCCCCCCCCCCAAAAAAAGAAAATCTGCACCCTCATCTCCTACCTTGAGTTGACCCATGAAAACTGGAGACTCAAGGTCAGGCTCTGAAGTCCAGCAACTCTATTCACGTTCCAGCCAGCCCTTGTTTTCTAACTGATCACTGCAGAGGAGTAGCAGTGTGGAAGAGCTATTTGCTTCTTTCGTAGTTTTGTTAATTAAGTCCTCATTCTTTTCATTATGCATTCATTTAGTTTGCATTTGTTTTTTATTTGAGATGTTGGTTTGGCTTGTTTTTTATCCATCATTTGTGGCAGCTTTAGCAGCAGACATGAGTCTGGAGGCCACTGTTACGTATTTTGTCTGAATTCTGGATATTGTGACATTTTAGAGAAAACAAAACGGAAACTGATGAGTAGCTACAACTGAAAGAAGCTGCTGCCATTGGGAAAAGGTCAGCCCTGCAAACGGGTGAGTGGACTTAAGAAGTGGCAAATAAGGAGAGCTTGGGAAAGTTTCTGAACCACAACTGCCAGGACATTATCACATGAGGCTTGAAATATGGAATTGGAGCAGGATAGTTGCATCTGTGGACAAACGTTATCATATCACACTGTGTCTGTTTGTAGTCCATCCATTTATAGTCCATCAATGCCTCCCAATTGTGCTGTTTTCCCACTGTTGACTCAAGTGTGATATGTTTCTCCCGCTGCAGTTCTGATATGCAGGCGTCATGCAAGTGGTCACAATTATGCTCCTCTTCCTCCCTACCCCTAGCTATTCTTTCCTTTTTTTTCTTCCAATTTCCTTTCCTTTCTTTTTACTTAATGCATTTCCATGATGGCTCAATTGCAGTAAAAATGAAAAGAAATATAAATCAATACAGACGGAAAGGCATGCTGGCACGCATGGCAGAGGTGGCACTCAGAGCCCTCTCTGTGGGCACACATGATGTCACCCTAGCACAGAGTTTGCCAGAGTTTCTTACTAGAAAGCCAGAGGGACATAGCACTTTGCAATAAATAAGTGGGGTCTGGGTTGCAGTTTGAGCACTCAGTCTGTAAAAGGTTTTGCATCACTGGGGTAGGGAGACAGGCCAGCATGAAGTGGGCAGAAGTGGGGCAGAAGCAGAACTAATTGAGTAATTTGGAAACACTGTGTGATAATGGTATCTTTGCATTTTGAGTCCCAGTCGTGGGAAAAGAGCGGGTTACAAATAAATAAAATAATAATAATAATAATTTCCTAGGCCAGAATCATAGAATCATAGAGTTGGAAGAGATCGCAAGGGCCATCCAGTCCAACCCCCTGCCATGCAGGAAATCTAAATCAAAGCATCCCAGACAGATGGCCATCCAACTGGACCAGAGGCCAGTAAAGACATGTGAATGTATGAAAACAAGAAGTTTCTTTCAAAGACTGACACAATTGGAACCAACAATTCACTATTCCTGTACAGAATGCTGCATGTTTAGGATTTCAGCCACACCATCCTATTTCTTCTCACCAGTTTTCTATTTCACATCCATCACTCCTGTGCAGACCCAGTTCCCCAGTACTGGGGCATAGCCCCACTTCTGGGGACTCCCAGGCACTTGGGTTGCCAGTTCAGGATTGTTCCAAACCCTATGGTTTCTGGGCCCAAACTTGAGACCTAGGGATGGCATTAAGTGTTATGAATGATGTCATTCAGTGCTATGAATTAAGTATCAACATTTCAAACACACATACATACAAACACAAAGACATATTTTCCTGTGTGGAAATTAAGAAAGAAATCTTAACTAAGGGGCTGGAGCCACCCGTCTTTGTTCCCGAGGGACGCTGCAGCAGCCAAACTGCATGGCATCCCTCCACACCAAAAAGAACCCGGAAAAACTGGGTTCTTTTAAGTCCACGTGGCGGATATCACAAATGCTCCATTGGCGCACTGTGGTGCATCAGTGGCATAAGTGATATGCAGTGACGTCTATACGATGTGCGTCGCTAACATCATGATGGACGGGAGGCTGCCATCATGGCACCGCTGTTATGTGCTAGGCTTCGAGAGAGTGCGGTTGATGCTGTTGATTAAGAAATCTTAACTAAGGGGCTGGACAGACCTCTCCGGGTTCAGGTGTGCACTCCTGAACCCTAGAGTTGGTGCCAGCATGCCGCTTATTGCCTGTCTGTTTTGGGCCTAAATGTACAATTCCTAGATAAAGGTGAAATTAAGGGATTATTCCTTTAGTTAGGGAGATGAGATACATAATATTTAATCTAGACTGCTCACTTCTAGCCAAAATATGGAGGCAGAGCAGAAAGGAGGGTGAGTTCAGGTGCAAAAATGACTGTGTAAGAAAAAAGGAAGCTACCTAAGTAAAGAAATAGACCATGTGCAGTGGCATGATTAGGGTTGGTGTCACCTGGAGCATCATAGTGTCACTCCCCCACTGTTATTATTATTTTCACATGCAAAACAAAAAAAATGTAAAAAGTACAACATGGGTTGCCCTTAAAAGCTTGGATTTACTGCCCCACTGACACAGAAGCCAACAGCAGCCACTACCTGAAACCCATGAAACGTGAACCACACTGGCAGCTCCAGTCCCAGCCTTGGGAGAGCTCCCTCTCTAATAATCCCCAGAGGTGGTGCAAAGCATGAGTTCTTAGAAAGAAAAAGGAGATCAAGTCTTCAAGCCAATGGTCTATCTTGTCCCTTTAAAGTTTCCCTCTTGGTGAGAATGGATGAATCCTAAGAGGGGCCAATAGGTATAAAGCCTCCAGTTGAAGTTCAGAAGGTTAATGGGGTAAGATGTGGCTTTCTTGGACTCTCCACTGGCCAGTGTGCTTAGTCTTGCTGCCCTGCAGGCTCCTGATAGTTGGACATTGCTGACACCGTTTGATATAAAAGATGGCTTTACTTATCGTGCAGTTTTCATTTTTAAAAATTAACCTGTTTTTACTTATGTGTGGTTTTTTAGAAAGTAGATATAGATATAAATAATACAGTGCACACTTGCCTTACGTGGGGGATCTGTTCCGAACACCACTACCCCCGCATAAGGCAAATACTGTGTATGCTCAAGCCCCATTGAAAACAAAAGGAGTTGTGCATGCAGTGTGGCACGGTGTGTACGCCACAGGTCCATGCGCCATTGCCTGTTCTGTCGTGTGGCTTTCAATGTAAACTGAAAGTCACGTATAACACGCCCACGTATGACACGGGCACACTGTACAAAAAACAGACAAAGATAATATCAAAACAAAACACAGTGAATTCTTTTTTTTAACTGAACTAAACCAACTCTAATCCCATTT
This sequence comes from Sceloporus undulatus, assembly GCF_019175285.1. Lineage (NCBI taxonomy): Eukaryota > Metazoa > Chordata > Lepidosauria > Squamata > Phrynosomatidae > Sceloporus > Sceloporus undulatus. Next base: position 6,429,861 of record NC_056530.1, read on the forward strand.
TATTTTTTGGAAAAAATAAAATTTGTTGAATGGCATTCACATAGCACACACACATTAAATAAACACACATCAACAGGTGAACTATGTATTGGGTTGACCCACACCTCCTTGAATACATATGTGCTTTACCAGCCGTTCATGCAAGCTGATATCTTAGGGATAAATGGGTCCATATGGTAGCAATTATGGGCTGTTTATATAGCCTGGAACTGCCTGTTACCATGTACAGCACAGCATCATGGGTGGCTGCCAAGCGCTTCCTTTTATGGATAACAAAGCATATGCACAAGATCGAACGAAGGGATTTACGAATCCAAATTGCCCATTGCTGCCTTCTGCAAAATACATTTGGATGCTTAATTTCTATTTTTAAGATTTTTTTTTAAAGAATTGAACTGCTGTTCTTGAACTTTGTCTTATGTGAGATCATTAAAACAGAGGAATCTGATGCTTTCAGTCAATAAAAAAATAAAATAAATTCTACGTGGCTATTGTTTTACATATAGACGAAAACTGAGAATTTATGGCCCTCCTGATGTTGTTGGACTTAGATCCTAGTCAGCATAGCCAATGTTGAAGGAGAATGGGAACTGCAATCCAAAAACATAAGGAAAACCACACATTCCATATATCTAATGGGTACTTTGGAAGCTGAAGCCAAGACAGATCTAAAAATGTTCTAGATTTCTGTACTTGGCCAGGGTTTTGTGGTGCTGTTTCTTGCATCATGTTTGTCTGGTGGAGACATCATAGTTCAGTAGCAGAAAGCATGTTCTACCATACTTGGTTTAATGCATGACATCTCAGTTTAAAAGGATAAAATAGACAAGGACCCAGAATTTGGAAGCAACTACAGTTGCCCCTCCATTTTTGCGGACTTCGAATCTGTGTCCCTTGCCCGTTTATGGGTGGCAAAAGGAGGGGGACAAAATGGGATGTGTCCCGCCATTCAGGCCAATGGGGCTTGAATACCAGAGATTTTACATTTTCGGGGGGGGGGGGGGGGCAAAACGGAAGAACTGTGAAAATGAAGGGGCTACTGTAGTCATAAATAAGTTGTTTGGAGTAACTAAAGCATAAGTACCAGAGGTAAGATACATGAGAAATGCAATATAATAAATGATAATTTTGTAGTATAGCTGTAACTTTGTGTTACTTTTGGTAAACTTCAGTTAGGAGAAGGGAGCTTTTGGGTATGGATTACATGCAAACAATTCTGTAGGACAAGGCAATCATGATATGAAAAAAATTGCAAACCACAAATCTGGTCCCTTGTAGTGCCCTCAGACAGAACTGTTCCCTGTGATGATGAATCAGAGGTCTGCACAATAGATTGCATGAGGCACAAATTGTCTGCATTTGATTTAAATAAAAAAAAACAAGCACCTCACTACCGTGGGAACAACTGTGACAAAGCAGTATACAGTCTGCTGTTCAAATGTGACCTGAAAAAATAGACTGTGGAGCTTATCACATGTACATTTAATCCAATTGCCCCCTAATGGGATGCAGCTGGGAGGAGGGATGCAGGTGGGAATTATTGCACATACCGTATTTTCCGGCATATAAGACAGCTGGGCGTATAAGACGACCCCCAACTCTTCCAGTTAAAATATAGAGTTTGGGATATACTCGCTGTATAAGACTACCCCTCTTCCAACACACACCAAATAAAAATTAAAAAAAACATCAGATTTGATTTCAATATGGTAATTTTAATTCAAATGCTTATGACATGCAGGTACTTAGCAGGAAAACTTGTTGTATACAAAGCCTGCTTGGATTGGTCAGCTCTCCCTGCCTGCCCAGCCCTCCCTATCTCCAAGATTTTCTTCTACCATACCTGTATAGCACCACCCTTGCTGCTTTCATATGGTCACCACATATGGAGGGTATGCGGCCGCGGCCATTTTTGAGCTCCCCCCACCATATGCAGCAACCGCAGATTCTCCAGTCTGGCTTGGAAGTTTCAGCCCTATAAGATGACACTCGGCGTATGAGACAACCCCCAACTTTTGAGAAAATTTTCCTGGGTTAAAAAGTAGTCTTATACGCCAGAAAATACAGTAATTTGCTGCTGATTCTGCTGGCTGAGGTACAGCTCAGCTGCAAGCTGGAAAGCTCCCAACATTGAAAAGTGGCCCTCCGAAGTGGGCCTGGGCGCAGCAATGCAGCCAGGCTCTACTCGGCTGGCGAATTACATGCGATAATTCCCGCCTACATCTCATGTACTGGCAGCATCCTGTTAGTGTGCAGTCGGGTTAAATGTATGTGTGATAAGTGCCTATGTTTCAGGTTATCTGCTTTCTCCTCTTATGGGATTTAACATGAAATTAGATTGGAAAGCCCTTGTAAAGTAGGACATATTGGCTCACTAAATCGAATATATTTTCCAGGGATAAATAGCAGGACGTTCCCCATGTAAGCACTTGGACTCTAATGGTGCATGGACATGAATGCAGACTGGTTGACTGAACCGATTGAAGAGCAAGAGTCTGGCATAACTCAGGCTGAATATTGTTATATGCTCAGAATTACGTACTGGAACTTGTTAAAGCATTTACTATTATACACATTAATTTGCTTGTTAATTTGTTAATTTTGGCCTCTTTCACACACAGGAGGCAAGCATCATTAAAACGTGATTAAATTGTGGTAATAGCATGATCGGAGGGGGGAGATTATCACATACCTGTGCGCTTCTCCTGTTTGTGTCCCGTGTGTAAACTGTAATGGACGTGTCATTGGGTAATAATGGAAGTTTCCATTATGTGATAATCTTCCCCCCAATCATGCTATTACCACGATTTAATCACATTTTAATGATGTATGACTCCCATGTGAAAAGGTCCTTGGAATCAGACTGGCTTCCTTCAGCCCAAACCATACTAATCAAATAAAAGATACCGCATTTTTAGAGGGTTTTTCGGGCTATGTGGCCATGTTCTAGAAGAGTTTCTTCCTGACATTTTGCCAACATCTGTGGCTGGCATCTTCAGAGAATATACTGAGCTTCTCTGAAGATACCAGCCACAGATGCTGGTGAAACGTCAGTAAGAAACTCTTCTAGAATATGGCCACATAGTTCAAAAAACCCACGAAAAACTATGGATGCCGGCCATGAAAGCCTTTGACTTCACAAAAGAAACCACTTTTGTGCAAACTTCTCCATACTAAAGTAACCAGGAGGCCCACAACAAAGGCATCAAAAGCTAGGAACTGCAGGGCCAGCCTGGATAGGCCAATGTCACACCATTATTTGGTGGTTTCTCAGCCTCTTGCCCCCCCCCCCCCCATTCTAGAAAGTTGATATGCCTTGCCTAAGGATTAGTTAGTGGTAATTAACTACAATACAGTGTTTGGTTTCACCCTTTTTTTTTGGCCCACTGATTACTGGCATTGGGGTATTTAATGTGGCTTTTTGCTGACAAATATTGGCATGGTTTAGATGCCCATGGTAACATTGAGTAATTCTCATAGAATTGTAGAGTTGGAAGAGACCACAAGGGCCATCCAGTCCAACCCCATTCTGCCATGCAGGAACTCACAATCAAAGCATCCCCATTGACAGATGGCCATCCAGCATCTGTTTAAAGACCTCCAAGGAAGGAGACTGCATTGCACTCCGATGAAGGAGTTTGTTCCACTGTCGAACAGCCCTTACTCTCAGGACGTTCCTCCTAATGTTGAGGTGGAATCTCTTTTCCTGGAGTTTGCATCCATTGTTCTGGGTCCTGTTCTCTGGAGCAGTAGAAAACAAAGCTTGCTCCCTCCTCAATATGCCATCCCTTCAAATATTTAAACAGGGCTATCATATCACCTCTTAACCTTCTCTTCTCCAGGCTAAACATCCCCAGCTCCTTAGTCTTTCCTCATAGGACATGGTTTCCAGACCCTTCACCATTTTAGTCGCTCTCCTTTGGACATGCTCCAGTTTCTCCACATCCTTTTTAAATTGTGGTGCCTGACCAGAGGAGAATTCCAGGTGGGGTCTGACCAGAGGGGAATAGACTATTACTTCTCTTGATCTAGACACTATACTTCTATTGATGCAGCCTAAAATTGCATTGGCCTTAGTTGCCGCATCGCCCTGTTGACTCATGTTCAACTTGTGGTCTACTTGGACTCCTAGATCCCTTTCACACGTAGTTTCATTCAGCCAGGTGTGCCCCATCCTATATCTGTGCATTTCATTTTTCCCCTCTAAGTGCAGTACCTTACATTTCTCTGTGTTGAATTTCATTTTGTTAGCTTTGGCCAGGGATGTAGCCGGGGGGGGGGGTTCTTGGGGTCCGGACACCCCCCTTCAGTTAGATAAAATGAATAGTGCGTGCTGCCGTGCCACCGCACCCAAGCCCCATTATAATGGTGGCACTTAGTCTGGACCCCCCTTCCCAAAATCCTGGCTATGTCCCTGCTTTGGCCCAGCTTTCTAATCTATTAAGGTCATTCTGAAGTTTGATCCTGTCCTCTAGGGTATTAGCTACTCCCCTTAATTTGGTGTCATCTGCAAATTTGATAACAATACTGTCATCCAAATCATTAATAAAGATATTGAACAGCACTGGGCCCAGACAGAGCCCTGTGGGACCCCACTGGTCACTTCTCTCCAAGATGAAACTCTCCAGGATGAAACTGCTAAAATTGGTTCAGTTTTGGACTGTGCTAGCTTTTGAAGTGTCACAGAATTTTCTGTCAGGAACAAGGAAACTCACTGGTAGTTCCTGAAAAAAAATTGTGGCTCAGAGCTAGAACAGTGATGGAAACTGCAGACTTCTAGATGTTGTTTAACTGCAAAGTTCTAATATTCCCAACTATTGACTACACTGGTAGGGCTGAAGGGAGATGTTCTCCAGCAACATCTATATAATTTCCATTCCTCTTTTAAAGGCAGTTCTAGGCCTTTTAAAAAATTTAAAATATTTTCTCCCTAACACTTTGATTAGATATACTTGGATTTTTTTTCAAAAAGGAAAGAGATCTGCTTTCCCTGACATGGTTTCAATTATATAATGACTTGGGGGGGAGACTCTAATATAATTATGGCAGCATTGTGGTGCTATGGAAAATACAATAATGGGTGCCATTAGGATGCTTTGCATTCTTACAGAGAATATTTTCGAACAAATGCAACCAACCAGCCTGGCTGTAAATTACCCATTTGACTCTTTTGAGGATTTTCTAAGTCAGTTTTTGAATTATGATTACTAATCCTGGTAGAAATGTTTTGAGTGGTGAACTCCAAAGATCAAATCTAAAGCAGGAGATCTGCATGTAGAGGCAAGCTTCCATTCAGGTTTGCTAAACTGTATTATTTGTTGCTTTTCTAACAAGATGAAGCAGAACAAAATGAGACGAGAAACAGGGGTATTCCATTAGCTCTGGAGAATGACCATATGCTTTTCTTCCTTCCCTCCCTTTGCCATTTCCTTTTGTGCAGTTCAGTATTAAACAGCAAGCCCTCAGGCAGAGGTTGTCTTGTGTTTATTGTCAGCATGTAAACTACTGAGAAAGAGAATAAAAATGCTATAAGTAAATAAATAATCATGATAACATACTGGATGTGTTACTTTCCATGGGTGCATATTTGCACATTGGAATGTATGTCTGTGAATGCATGTTCTGCTGAAAATAATTCTGAATGGCTAAAAACCTCCATTCACATGCACTTCTGATTTAGGTTCATAAGTCTAGTTTTCATACGTAGCTACAGGGGTACCCCGGGTTACGAAATTAATTCGTTCCGCCGCCGCTTTCGTAACCTGAAAATCTTCGTAAGGCGAAAAAGCCATAGGCGCTAATGGGGAAAAGCCGCGATTTCGTGCGAAATAGCGCCGAAAAGCACCAAAAAATTTTTCGTAACCCGAAATAACCTTCGTAACCCGGAACAGTTTTTTTTTTTAATGGATTTTTTTTCGTAACCCGGAAATTTCGTAAGGCGGCGCATTCGTATCCCGGGGTACCACTGTATCATAATGTGGATGGACACTTTAAAGACGATCCCAAGTAGCTAAAAGAAAGACTGGATTATGTAAGCACAGTTTTCTCTACGCTGAAGAGGCACATCACGCTTTCAAGTGAAAAGTGGTTTGGCTCTTCAGCAACACATTAGACATTTTAGAAAAATCTCCAGTTATGCTCTTCCTCCAAGCCAATCCTCAACAACAGTAACGCCTGGCATTTGTTACATGGAATTTAGACAAACATTCAAGTGGTAGTCACACAATGTCAGAATCCACCTTCAGTCAGTCATTCAAGGTGCATTCTGTCATGAGGTTTGTAGAGATAGATAGATAGATAGATAGATAGATAGATAGATAGATAGGGAGATAGAGAGAGAGAGAGAGAGAGAGAGAGAGAGAGTCATTTTGGGAATAGGGGCTGCCACCATGAGGAATGGGCCGGATAGTCACGTATTGCAGATAGGCAGTTTTATGAGGGGTTGTTTGGTATCAGTCTTAGATCTCTCCTTGGTAGAGGATCTAGGTAGAGGATGCATGCTGTCTTAGACCTCTCCTTGGTAGAGGATCTAGGAACCAAATGGTCAACACCCCCCCCTCCTTTCCCCCTTAAGAACAAAGGGAGAACTTCCACATCAAAGGCTGACCTGAAGGGAAACCAACTCAAAGGGAGGGGTCTGGGGAATTGTAAAGTGCGGTCTCTATGTGGAGTTCCTCAGATTCAGCAAAGACGTGGCCAGGAATGCTTCTACTCTATCTTTATAATAAACTTTCTGATTTACCTGAAGTTTGTTGTGGATTTTTGGTCAGAGCAATCCCATGTCTCACACACAAGAGGTACAAACCACAGCAGAAATGAAAATTTGAATTGTGTTCACATGCCAACAGCATCTTAATTTCATGCTGCAGATTTAAAGAAAGGATCTGCTGCATGGCACTGCATTACATGACACTATTATTCCCCAATTGCATTTAATTAATACTGTATTTGACATTAGGACATGTCATCATGGCTCTCCTGGTGCTGTGCTATCCTGTGCCACTGTTGGATCTTTGGAAATCAATTCTTTTTTTATTGGAAATAAACCCATTAATAACACCCTATCTATATCAGAACCCCTTCATTCATTTATTCATTCGGGGTTCTGTCATGATGAGGTAAAGAGTTTAGATTAAGTTATCTAAGTTAGTAATTAGTTACATGCACATTGATGATATGTACATACAACCTTTACTTTGATGTATGATGTGTTGGAATGTTTGAAGGCGGCATCTTAGGAGTGGCAGACTGTTTAAAGCTGCTGATCATATTTAGTAGTGAACATATATATATATAATTGCATTGGCCTTTTTAGCTGCCGCATAGCACTGTTGACTCATGTTCAACTTGTGGTCTACTTGGGGGCCATTCACCTTACCTTTTAAACCGGTTTTGAAATCGATTCTTCCACGTGAAGTTCATATTGGGCCAGATTATTTCACAATCCATGTCGAGGCTTGCACAAGGAAATGCCCCTTACCATGGGTTATCGGGAATCGGGCTAAAATCCATCTTTTCTGAAAAGACCCGGGTTCTGCGAAATATGAACTTGCCCTCGATCATGATTGGGGCAAATTCAGGGAGGGATTAAGGTCAGAGGGTGGGCAGAGGTCAGAGCATTCCCTCCCCTCACTGGAGGGGAGGGGGAGGAGGAGGAGAAGGAGGACAGAGCCGAAGGAAAAAGGGGAATCTGGAGGAAAGGGTGACAGGAGGCAAAAAGGGGGTGACTGACGGGGTCAATTCAGGGAAGGGCAGGGCAGGGCGCTACAGCAAGGAAAGCCTCTGCTATCCGGCAGAGACCTTTTTCCTTTGGATTTAATTTTTTTTAATTATTTTTGGCTGTCTATGTGCAGATTTTTTCCTTTGGAATGACTGCTGCAATGCGAATGAATGTTACAATTCGAATGTAATGCTTCTCTTTCCAATTAGGCAAATTGGCAAATTGATACAGCTTTTGCTACTGTCTCTAAGGAATTCAGGGTAGCCTAGGGAAAGCAAAAAAAAAAGCATCCTTTTCTGGCATTCTGAGGTGAGGAATAATAATAATAATAATAATAATAATAATAATAATTATTATTATTATTATTACTTGCATATGAAGCATTCTGGGGTGCCAAGGGAGTGGGATACAGGCTACAGAGACGGCACTAGCTTGCATTTTGGGGTTGAAAATGGGGCCAAGGGTAGATAATAACCTACAACACTGACCTAAATGCCCACAACACACACGCACACACACCAGAGGTTTTTAAATTTGACAAGTGGTGCCTGGTCCTTTAAAAAAAAAGGAGGGGCGGAAAGCACACTTCTGATGCCTCTATCAGTGCTGGAAACGTCACCTATGACCATCGTGGAACTAACTTATTGACAGCCAGGCACCTTCACCTTAAACCCGAATTCTCCAAGAGGGCATTCGTGTTAAAATGCCCCTGATTGGTAGTCAGCACTTCTTCCGGAGAGATTCGGCAGGGGGCTGCCCGAATTTGATCAGTTCGTTCCAGAGCAATGCCACCAGTGTGAATGAGGCCTAGGATGGAAGAACCACTTGAGAAACTTGCTCTGAAATAATAACACTGCTGTATTGTTAAAAGAAATAAAAATTAAAGGGAGAAAGGGGGAGGCGTCTAAGCTTTATTTCTTCTCCCTCTGCAAGTTACTTTATTCTCCCATCTAAATTTCATAAGGGAGATATAAAATTGCCTGTGCATTAAAAAAATGCCTCACTATAAAACTGGTAATCTTGAACTTTGCTGTGTTTTGATCCAAAGCCAAGACATTCCACTTATTAGAAGTGTAAATTGTCCTTTTATCTAACTTTGGTTCACTGGGAATTTAAAATCTTTTACTTTTTAAAACAGTTTTCTCATTTTTAACAATGGGTCTTGCATTAAAAAACAAAAAGCTTGTTAAAAAAACCCCAAAGCTTGTCAATTCCCATCGCTCCTTTCTGCAGTCCTTAATGCTGCTGTTTCCTGGGTTTGTATGATGCCATGAAACGTTTGCAAATACTGTAGTCAGGGCAAAATTAGCAGCAGTAAAATATTAGCAAACAGATTCTGTTCGGGAAAGGAACAGTAGAGCCTATTTGGATGGGCATGGCTTGGTGTGAAGGAGGCACTAGGGAGACTTGGCTTGAAGGCAGCCAACTGCAGTTCAAAGAGACTGTGAAGCGGGGCTGAGAAAATGTAAAAGCAGGAGTGTGTGTCTGAGGGAATTCAGATTGGTATTGATTCTAGGCAGACAGAAAATTCAAGAAATAAATTCAGAAAGCTCAAGTAGGGCAGAGAAAAATTAAAAAGAATATTTTCTAATTAAAATTAACTATTTCATTTGTATCTTGAGAAACCTCATGTTAAGTGAATCACTGATTTGGTTAGAGATAGCACCCACTAGATGTGGGCATCGCCACTCCCTTCATCTCCAGAGGGCAGCAAATAGAAGTGTAGCACACAGGACAAGGACAATAGGTGTTCTTTACGTTTCATGAGGGAGTTTGAGGAGGAAATCCATAATGCCATGCCATTTCTTGCGTAAAACATGGAAGAGCAACCCACAGGGGATGCTTATAGGACTATTCCCAAGCACAGTAGGTACAGCTGGAAGAAAGTGACACACGGAAGCAGAACTATCAGGAACCATGTTCTACATAAACACACAATGTATTCCAGCTCTCCCTTTAGTTGACAATTATGATACACATGAACAGACAGCGTGGAGATGACTTTTCTGTGAACAGAAGGGTCCCTGCCATTCCCAGAGGAAAAAGATCTGTACTTGTGGTAGATGTCTCAAGAGAGATGATTTGCGTTGTGGAAAAGATTCAGGATTTAATGAAGAGGCTGACATCTGGCTTGATAACAGTACATGTGAAAAGAGGCTAGGAGTAGGCCCTATACAGACTGCCCCGAAAGGCCAGCCTGTGGGTGGAGTAAAGGCGCAGTGTCATGATGACGCATACCCTGACTCCACCCCCAGGACACCATGATGCTGTGTGCCACTCCAGTTGATGATGCAGCGCCAAAGGTGCGCCATACAGCCATGCCACCATGGCTATGGTGCTCTTTGGAGGACACAAAAAGGAGCCACTTTTTGTGACTCCTCTTTGCACCCTCCAAAGGCTGGATTGGGGCTGCAGCATGAGCTTGCCATGGCCCCAGTCCAGCCAGGAAAGGTAGAGGTCTGTAGAGCCCCTTAGTAAACCACAAGCCAAAAACAGTGTGATGCGGAAACTAGAACATGGATCAATAGATTCAAAGTACAGGAAGAGAGATTCCAATTAAGCTTTAGGAAGAACCCCCAACAGTGGGAGAGCAAATGTTGCTCCCATTTTCATAAAGTGAAAAAAGAGGACTGCAAAAATTACTGCCTGTTTAACTTGACATCAATACCAGGCAGGATTCCAGAGCAGATCATTAAACAGAGTCTGTGAATATTTAGAAGGGAATGCCATAATTGCAAAAAGTCAATATGCCAAATCAATCTTATTTCTTTTTTCTTTTTTGATAAAATTACCAGCTTGGTAGATGAAGGGAATGCTGTGGGATGTAGCATATCTTGTTTTAGTAAGGCCTTTGACAAGGTCCCCCATGATATTCTTGCAAACAAACTAGTAAAATATGGGTTAGATGAGGTTACTGTTTGGTGGATTTGTAACTGGTTGACCAGCTGAACCCAAAGGACATTCAGAAAGGGCTCATCTTCGTTCTGGAGAGAAGTGACCAGTGGGGTTCCACAGGGTCCTGTCCTGGGGCCAGGGTTATCCAACATATTTATCAATGACTTGCATGAAGGAGCAGAGGGCATGCTTATGAAATTTGTAGATGACACCAAATTAGGAGGAGCAGCCAACTCTCCAGAGGACAGGATCAAAATACAAAATGACCTTAATAGATTAGAAAGCTGGGCCAAAACTAACAAAATGAATTTCACCATGGAGAAAACGAAGGGGCTACACAGGGTAAAAAAATGAAATGCACAGACATAGGATGCGGGGCACCTGGCTTAACAACAGTACACGTGAAAGGGATCTAGGAGTGCTAGTAGATCACAAGTTGAACCAACAGTGTGATGCGGCAGCTAAAAAGGCCAATGCAATTCTAGGCTGCATTAATCAAAGTATAGGTCAAGGGAAGTAATAGTGCCACTGTATTCTGCTTTGGTCAGGCTTCACCTTGAATACTGTGTCTAGTTCTGGGCACCACAAATGAAAAAAGGACATTGGGAAGCTGGAGCATGTCCAGAGGAGGGCAACCAAAATGGTGACGTGTCTGGAAACCATGCCTTATGAAGAGAGACGTATGGGTCATTCAGACTTTTTTTAGTGAAACAATGCAAATGCCATCACTCACACATTCCATTGGAGAATGGTGGAGTCTCCTTCTTTGGAGGTTTTTAAGCAAAGTCTGGATGGCCATCTGTTGGGGATGCTGTGATTGTGTGTTCCTGCATGGCAAGTGGTTGCACAAGGGATGGCCCTTGTGGTCTTTCTATAATTCTATATGCAAAGGGATTATTCCACACTAACATGGCTATGTCTCTGCATTCTATGATTGTATGGTTCTATGAACACATAGAGGAACACTGCCATCTTAAACAATACAATCCATCCATTTATCCACTAAGGAATATCATCTCATCTGTTGGGGAACTATACATTACTATAAAGGCAGCCCAATCCCTTTCAATTCTATGATTGTATGCACCATTTTCTCCTACAAAAAGGTAGATTTGCCTGGTATAAGTTTAAGGACGCTCTGTTCACAAGCCACATGTAGCTCCGCACGGTCATTTTAATATCCACAGGGATGCCACATGTCTCCAAAATTGTTGCATTTTTGAAACTCACAATGCTCTCATACCATCTAAGAGATGTGGGTGGCAATTTTGTTTTATTTTGCCCTAAGACTGGAACCTGAGGTCTCAGCAGCAGTTAGGAGTGCCTTTGCACAGTGAAGGTTTGTGTACCAGCTGTCCCCGTTCCTTGGGACGTCTGATCTGGCCACAGTGACACATGCTTTAGTTATATCCTGTTTGGATGACTGTAACATGCTCTATGTAGGTCTGCCTTTGAAGACTGTTAGGAAACTTCAGCTGGTCCAAATTGCTGGAGCCAGATTATTAAAATGGAGCTGGCTACAGGGAGCACACAACTCCTTTGTTGCAACAGCTCCACTGGCTTCCCAGTTCATTTCTGTGCACAATTCAAAATGCTAGTTATGAACTTTAAAGCCCTGTATGGTTCATTCCAGGTTACCTGAAAGGCTGTATTCCCCCCCCCCCATATCAGCTTGCCCATGCTTTGAGATCCAATGTGGAGGGCCTTCTTTCTGTCCCACTGCCCGCATGGGCACATCTGGTAGGAAGAGCTTTGTCTGCTCTCCTTTTGTCAGCAGGCAAAGACCTTTTTGTTTATGCTGGCTATTAATATGTAATTGCTTGCAGGGAGACTGGCTTTGTGCTTAAAAAGAAACAAAAAAAATCTGTGTATGCTTTCCAAATAATTTTATAATGTTTTAACTGTGAAGACCGTGTTGCTGTTTTAGTTAACTGCTCATGAATCATCCCTGGCTCATGGCACCCCTGTGGATGAGACCTCCCCAATAGTAATGGGAAATGACAGAATAATTCTTCGGCTGCCTTTCCTTTCTGTCCATTCTTTTCCTTGAAATTTACCTGAACCCTCCTATCCTCATAGAGGCCCCAAAAGAGGTGGGTAGAGAAAGACTAACATGGGAACAAGAGACCTTCAAAGAGAGAGGCTTTCCCATCAGACATCCCCATGTCCTCCATTTTCTGACTGCCCCTCTTCCCATCACACTCAACCTCTTTCTCATGGTTACATGCTGGAGGAACCAATGGCTGCCAAAACAGTCTTAAGGCCTCATTTGGCCTTTGGGCCAGAGAAGCCTCACCTGGCAGGGGCTGCAGAGATTGCAAAGTGTGTGTGTATATGCACACAGCTTCAAGTAGCACAGCTTCCATAATCCAAATGTTGTTGAACTTTTGATGTTGTGTGCCTTCAAGTAATTTCTGACATATGGTGCCCCTATCATGGCGTTTTCTTGGCAAGATTTGTTCAGAGGAGGTTTGCCATTGCCTTCGCCTGAGGGCTGAGAGCATGCAACTTGCCCAAGAGGGCTTCCAGAGTCCTAGTCCAATGCTCAGACCACTATGCCACGTTGGCTTTTAGCTCCCAGGATTTCTCACCATTGGCAAGGCAATGCTGAGACTTGCAATCTAACAATAGCTGTACCCATAACTCCTTCCCGACAATTCTGGTTAAAGTGGCTGCAAATTTCCAGCCACTAGAGCTTCATCTTTAATAGGAGCAATGGTGTCATTGCCATCCATGCTTCCTCTGGAGATAGCTATGTAGAAAGGAATTCTTCCAGCTGTGCTATGAGGTCTGCCAGATGTAATATAACTTTGTAATGTGAAGTTTGGTTGAATTAACTTGGCTTCAAATACGCAATCAAGGGTTATGACCATTGCAAAAGACATGCTTACATGATTTCCTATTTGAGACGGAGTTAGTTTGGTTAGAAGGGATGCTGAAGAGTTAGATGAGATAATTCCTAAATAAGAGGGAGCTGGGTCCTAACCCTTTGAGGTTTCTACCTCCAACGAAGGTAAAACTTTTTTCATTAGGACTAAGAATTATCAAGCTTTACCTATAGAGCACCAATTTTTTTCCAAATGTAGCAGTACAGAAGGTTCTTGAGAAAGTCAATTCTCTCTGTCTAGGAAAGGGCCATGTGGCTTCACAAAGGATAGACACCTTGGATCCCAAGAGTTACTTGACTGTTGCTAAAGGAATTTAAATTTTACTGTCCTTTGTCTCAGTCCCTACATGGCCAGGAGGGAAGTGACTTCTGCCTCGGTTGAAACCCCCCCAAACCAACTGAACTATAGCAGAAACAAAATCTAATGCAAAATGTAGGCTTGTGACTCTAACATCATCATTTTTCTTTTCCTGTATGATTTTTGAAAACATCCTTTGCCCGATGAAGAAGGCAGGGGAGCTTCCAAATCTTGCATGATGTAATTTCTGCATTTTGGTTGGAAAATAAAGCTTTCACTCTTTTGTTGATTTTGATTTTATTTTCTCTCTCTGCCTTAAACTTTGGCGATACAATAATGGGTTAGATGGACCACTGGTCTTATTACTCGAATTAATACTTAATCTGTTGTTTTTGTGTGCCTTCAACTTATTTCCGACTTATGGCACCCCTAAGGTGAAACTATAATGGGGCTTTCTTGGCAAATTTCTTAAGAGTGATTTTGCCATTGCCTTCTTCTGAGAAAGAGAAATTTGGAGGATATGGAAGGCAGCTGGGATGCTGCCAAACCACATCTGAGGGTTGCATGGCACACATTGTTCACCCCTGCTAGGTTTGATGAAGTCAGTTTCACTGTAATAAATACAGTCCATGAGTACAAGCCTGTTGTACCTTGCTTCACATACATGGTCACTGCAAGTCAGAACTAAATCCTGAACCTTTAAGAGAGGGTTGGGAAAACTCAGGCATAGTGCACTTTATTGAGAAAAATATAGGGTTCACAGATTGCTTCCTTGTGACCTACCATTTCTTTTTTTTTAAGTTATATTTGGGACCAGGAACACCTCTTTTCAGTTGTGATGACAAAACAGGATCTGGTCCAGCTGTTTGAGAAGAGGATGTTTGCATGGGCAAGCACATCAGGAGCTGCAAGGTAGCAATAGGGGTGACTGGAGCAGAGCCAATGTGTCCCTCTGGTGAAAAGGGGTCCCACTCCTATTATGGGTATGCTGTACAGCTGTCCTTATTTATCAGTGATGGGCTTTTAAACAAGAATGCTAGGGCCAGAAGATGAGGCAGCATTCTTAGCTCCCCTCATCTAAGCAGGCCAAATCTTTGTTGGTGCTCAAAGATGACAAGAGCACTATCACTCTCAGAATGCTATGTGTTGTGTCTCTCTCTGACAGGGCAACACAGTAATAGCATGACTTTGAGTACTGTATCCAACAAGTGAACCAGTACAGGGACAAATACCTGCAGCACCATCAGAGCAGCCCCAGCTTTTGCTGCCTCCCAACCAGGCTCTGGAAGCAAAGTCAGAGACATTTTGTCAAAGACATCCCTCCAGTTCTGACACCTCAGTTTGGATCCTGGTGCCCTCTGACAACAGCTTATTTTAACTGGTTTGTTCTACTTGGCTCTGGACAGACTTTGTTGTTTCTTGACCCCTGGACTGTTTTGATTCATACTAATTCTAGTCTACAAATAATTACTTATAACGGCATGGTTGGGAATGGGAATGCATTAGAAATTAATTTCAATTCATTTTTTGAACGGGAGAGGAACCAAAATTTGCACATCTCTTCTTTTCTAGTATGGAAAGAATTTAGTATTTTAAAACACTAAATGCAAAACAAGAAAAATGCCAGCTATCTTTTGTCTGTTTCACTCTTAAACTAGGTTAGTGTTGGATTGAAGTTGCTACACCTTCACACTTACATGGAATACAGGTACAACAAAATTCTCCCCATGTTGAGAACAAGCATGTGTTTTCAATCTGGCCAATGTAAATATGGGATGTAGGTAATACTAGAGGAAAAGAAGTGCTGTGAACATTATGAAGCCTACACCTTCAAAGAGACAGGATAGACTGGTTAACAGAGCAAGCCGAGTCAAAAGTGGTACTTTGAAACATCACATTTTATTAATATCCCCAAAGCAAAGCACATAGAAAACAATTCCAAGGCCTTTAAAAGAATTGGTAGGAAAATAATAACGTAATTTCAAAAACTGAAAATCAAAGTTCCACCATGAACTTCCCTGCTTTGCATGCATCTCTAATTCAAATAATAGGACATTTCTAAAATAAACTCACTCACTGTCAAATGATGGGAGAACGTCAAAAACTTTAAAGCTTTCTCTGGCATAAATCCCTTGCCAGGGCATGGAAGCAGCATGCAGGAAGTCTTGCAGCCAGATTTGCTTATCCTCTAGGCTCTTTGCTTGTAACAAATGTGGCGACGACTGTCACTGGCCTCTTCTATGCAGCTCCTAATATAATTCATTACCCAGAGCTGAAATCTACTAATGCTGGATTATGAGAATGATAGTTTGTGATGGCATGGAAAAGTCTAACAAATATTCCTTGATGAGACAGAGAGAGGGGGGGGGGGGGGAGGTCAAACTTGTCTTTCTAAACGAGAAAGGCACAATACAATACATAAACTGCAGAAATATTCAGAATAGAATTTCTTTGCTTTGGTGATATACGAAGAAAACTCCTTATGGAAGATATTACAGTTAATATGTAAAGATGAATAAAATGGATTTTCTTTAAGACAAATATTTTATCTGACTTACATGAAAAATCTTTGGATCAAGCAGCATCGACTTTTTAGAAGAGCCTTTTCTGGTACTGTCTCCACATGTCCATTCTTCAAACGGACAACGAGATTGAACAGTAAAGGTCTGGATAAGCAATCTCATCATATTCTTCAAGAATATTTTGAGACACTGCAAGAAATCATCTAATCATTCACATAAGATTGATATAATGTAAAAATGCCCAAAAGAATTATTAATAGATATTGCTTCTGAAGATAGTGGGAATATAGGACAAAATCATCAGTTACATTTGGTTAAAGGGTTGACGGCCAGTGGGTTTGTGTCTTTCATTGTGACTCTTATACTATCTTTTCCAGTGCAGGATTAAAAAAAAACAAAAACCCAAGCTTCATTTATATACCGCTTCATACTGCCTAAACAGTTGTAAACTGCTAACTGTAAACACTTTTCCATTAATGTGCTGGTAAAAATAATATCAAAACTACAATATTGTAGCAAACTTTTCAGTTAGCTCAGTCCCATGTAGATATGGAAGATATCAGAACCAAGTAAGAGACTAGAAAGCAAATATTTGCAAAATCATTTAACAGATTTGAGCAAATGTGCAATGCTAACTAATATTTTTGTACTTTAGCTACCTGGGCTTCCCTTTTCTGTGATTTCCCATCCTGGTTTGTGATTTGGTCTCAGTGGTCAGTCCTGTTTCTTTTCCAGCTCCATCAGCAGGTTAAGGCTATAACAGTGCCAATCTTCCTGTTTGGTGCAAATTTGTAGCTTCATTTTGTCTGCTGTATTCACTCCTCTAAATAATTTTTTGCTTTTAAAGATTAAACATATGTTTGTTTTCTGTACAAGTTCAATGTATACTAATTTTGTGGTTTAGAGGCAAGAAATCATTTGCATAAAACCTGCATGATTTCTTCAATATGATTGAAAATGGAAAAAAGATATGTCCCTGAAACTTCCTTTTGGTAGATAAATTTGGAACACAACTTTATAAAAATGAACTCATACTGAAAATAAAAGAAAAAACAATAGCTTCCTCACATATGCACTGAGATGTTTGAATATAATCATTGGCAAGTAAGAAATTACCCACTAAACTATTAGTTTAACATCTGGTTGGATTGTCCAGACAGACATTAATACAGATGAAACACAAGTCTATCAACTGCTATCTTCTCCCATTACAACATAATAATGCTCAGTCAGATCATTCTGGATTGCCAGGATTCACTTTTTTTGTATTGACTGACAACTTCCAAGTGACATGAGGGTCCCATGAGGATGCTGCTGTGTTTAGGAACTGAATGAAGTTGTCAGAAGACTAAGGTCAGAAACCTAGGAGTAAATCACAAGAAGCCTCCTTCCACACTGTCTACTTAAACAAGTCTGCCTTGCAATGAATAAAAATTGTTCTTAATGGATAAAAAAGCTGTTAAGACGGATCTCTTCCGGCAGGCCTTCCCAGAATAGAGAACCCAGCCTTAGAAAAATGTCTGGGAAAGATACTGCTGCTCCCACTGATTGTTTGCTGCTCTGATGTTGTTAACCTTCTGGTCAGTTTTTAACTTGTATGTTTGTTTGCTGTTGTTGTTTTGTCCTGTTTTTTTAAAGTATTGCATTGGATTTAATACTGTTTTAAGGAGGAGAGGGTCAAAGGCATTTTATATGTTGTGTATTTTTAACTTTGTTAGCCGCCCCGATTGTTCTCAGAGGGGCAGGATACAAATAAATTTTATTATGATTATTATTATTGTTGTTGTTGTTAATGTGCTACCCAGCTGTATACTGTATATGTGACTTTCATTGCTACAAAAGGTGTTTTTCCTCACCTATAAGTATCTTGCAGGAAAATTAAGAAGATGCCCTTTGGCAATTCTGATATCACATTAGAAATGTATTTTTAAATGTTTCTTTTACCCAGAACCATAAAGCTATATCCAATTCTAGGTGACAATCCATCTTCTGCTGATTCCCAAGATTCTTTCACGCTCCTTCAGTGATGCCTCTTCTGTACAGAAGACTTAAACTCCTTAACTTCTTATACAAAAATAGAAAGCTATAAGACATAGTGCCTTGGAAGATTTATTCAATAGAGTTCAGATTCAGTAGCCTGGATTGTACACTATTTACAAGTTTTATATCACCTTGATTTTGGCAAGGTTATGAAGACTCAAGTAGGGAGATTAAAAGAAGAGACATTCTTCTTTTAATCTAACCCATTTGCTTATAAGAAGCAAAAGTTGAGAGATAATTCATTACAACTACACTATCAATGAGCAACAGGGGGGAAAGGGGTTCTTTGTCAGCTCACATTCTGCATGCCAGTGACTGGATAACATTGACAGAAATTTTGCCCTTTTAACTCACTTAAATTTTATCAACACTACTAATGGCTTTACATTAAATAAATAGAAGACTTATTCTGCTTTGGTCAGAGGGAAATATTGGTCCATGTGACTCTTATCAGCCAGAAACCCAAAAGTGTATGAACAGTCACTTTGATGTGCTTGCATGACAGACAGAGGTTACTGGAGAAATCCATAAATTTCTTTGTGCCTGAACAAAAGAATAATGTGTGTCTCCCTCCCAAGTTCTAAGCTGTATTTGCAGGGAAGGAGGTAGCTGTAATGTTTGCCTATATTCTAATGTTGCCATATAGTGCAAGTGGGTACAGATGTGACAGTAAAAAGATGCAAAATACTTAGCCATTATGTGCTGCAAGCATAAGGGAATCATATTTACAGATAAACCAATTTTATTTCCAGAATCCTTGTTCCTCTCTGTCTTTCATGTTCTTTTGGCACACAGCACCCCCCCTCTCTTATTTCTCCATGCAGTCAAACAGTGCACTGTCTTTCAACAAAATCAAATATAGAATAGACCCCTGCACAGCAGAGATGGCAGATATCATTCCAAAGGCTGAAAATACAATAGCAGTCTGGGGCTGAACCTTCCAGTTCTTGGGTCTACCTAACAGCGCAAACACAAAAGTGGCATGCTTAGGATATCAGGTACTGCTACCATGTAGTCTCCATTTACTTCATTTAAATAGGGCTTTAGAGGTACATATATTAAATCCTACTGAAACAAACGGTGTATGCAGGACAGCAGTATTTTAGTTACCTGTACGCTGTGCAGGGGATTCACTAATATGATGTTGCATATATATAGGTCTCTCTCTCTCTCTCTCTCTCTCTGTGTAAGTAAGTAAAGCTATATTTTCTTTACTGGATTTTAATGTGGCTTTTGTTCTAATCAAGTTGTAATGGCTTTTAGTCAAATACAATAAAAGATTGATTGACTGACTGACCTGTACATTTAACTGCTTTGTATTTAAAATTAAGAAAGATCCAAGCTAGATACACTATGCTCTCAAAATAAAGCATCTCCGAAGGATTCTTTCATGGAAAAGAAATCATGACAGAACTGGATGTTATCCCATCTGTATACTCTCTTTGCACTGAACCACAGGAAGATGGAAGCAATTTTTTTTAAAAAAGAAAGAAATAGACTTGTTACTCTGCTACACTGAAATTACATGCCTACCTTCTGACCATCTCCAGTAGCCTTTATTAAATATTTAAATCAGCTCACAATGCAGGACTAACAACTAGAAAACCAACATATATGGAATTGGACCCTATTTCTGTTACTGCTTCAAACCCAACAAGTGCTGCTAGAAAAAGAAAATAACTGTCACTGTTTGGACAGCTGAAAAGAAACAAATGAAGGAGCCAGGTTGAAAGCTAGCCTGGGAAAACAAAGATGTTCCATGAGGAATTGATTTGCAAGATTTCCCCCTTCCCTTGTTTTCTTATGCCCCCACCTCCAAGCTCTGCACACACAGAATCTATCAAATATACCAGTTATAGGTTCAGCTCCATTTTAGGCACTGTCAACAGGGGAAGTAAGATTGCTTGAGTTTAGCTCCCTACCAACAGCAGCACCCAGGACTCCTTTTAGAACTGGAGGTGTCATCAAGATCTTTACAAAAGATCATTATTAAAATATTTAAATTCAATAAGAAAAATAATAATCTCTTCCTAGAAGGGAAACCATCAAATCTATTCCAAGTGGCAAAAGAGACCATACTTCTTCAGGATCTTTTCACTAGGTTTCACCCAAAACAGTCTGAAATGTGATTAGGCTAAAGCCTTTCCAAGTTGCCAGTCTTTTCAATATTTAGTAGCAGAGACTCTGGGTTCTTTGCTGCTGTAGTGTTCTTTGCAGGCTTTCCCAGTTCTGACTTCTTGACCCAGTCTGGTCTTGGAGGAGATGTCTCAGTCTTCTTCAGCAGTCTTGAACATGAGGATGGCATTGTATATTTTCAATGCAGGCCCCAACTTGATACTGAGAATTTTAACAATGTCTGACTGATTCAGGAGAAGGAAGGCTTCACCATCAATCTGCTGATGGGTGGAAACAGAAAAATTGCATGTTACTTGATAGTTGGGACAAAACAGTTTCTGTATGCTTAACAGTAAAACAAGTACAGTAAAACAAAAGCATTGAAACTGATAATAAGCAACACAGTCAGATAAAAACCCCTTGGATACTCCTTCTTGGGGCTCAGAACATCAGTCCCTGAACAAAAGCTTCAAAGGGAATGAGAAACTACAGAACTCCATTGACAGTGGGTTGAAAAAAAAACACAATAGTTTCGTGGTACACTACACAAGTAAGTTTGCTTGAGTTTGGCTCCCTACCAATAGCAACACCTAGGAATCCCTTAGAAATGGAGGTGAAATTAACACTACTTAATTTCCCAGACACAATTAGGATCTCACATCCATTTTATTTCATTTTTAATTTGGCTTAGAGCCAATATCATATAATACTCCAAGAATTCATTACACTGTTCACATGTTTATTTACTTAACTTGGTTTTAGGCAAATTCTTTATCCCATTCCCATTTTTGTCTCCTTACTACCCTTTATAGCCGTTGCTAAAGCTGAATTTGTCACCCCATTACCATACCTACAGTTTGGCATTTCTGTTACTAGTCAGACCCATTCATTGGTACATTGGCCCCTTGGTATCTGCTGAGGTTTGTTTCTATGACCCCTTTCCTTCCCATGGATACCCAAAATCCATGGATGCTCAAGTCTCGATATAGCAAAATGAAGTCCCTTATATAAAATAGCAAAATTAAATGTTCCTTTTGGAATTTTCCCCCCAAATATTTTCAAAGCCATGTGTCAGAGGGTGAATGATGATGATGATGATGATGATGATGATGATGATGATGATAATAATAATAATAATAGAGATTTATTTCTAGCCTGCCCAATCACGAAGAATCTGGGCGGGTTACAACAGTAAAATACATCAAATTACAATAAGAGGTTTTTTTTTAAAATCAAACCCTAGACCTACCTTCTCCCTCATTCCCAGTACTAAAACTGAATTAAACAGTAATAGTATAAAAACGTTAAAAACATTAAACAAAAAATATAGGCAGAAACATGCAGGGAAGAATAGACAGATGAGGGGGCAAATATCTCTGTATCTGGGGAGGGTAACTAAGTTGGAAAGGCCTGCCGGAAGAGATCCGTCTTGAGTGCTTTCTTAAAAGCTGTCAGAGTGGAAATATGATGGATCTCCTCTGTCAGGTCGTTCCATAGTTTTGGAGCAGTAATAGAAAAGGCCCTCTGGGAAACTGATCTTAGCCTAGATTTTTTTGGCTGTAGTAGATTTCTTCCAGAGGACATTAGTGTGCGGGACGGACAATAGGGAAGAAGGCGTTCCCTCAAGTACTCTGGGCCCAAGCCACGTAGGGCTTTAAAGGTAATCACCAACACCTTGTACTTTGCCCGAAAACTAATAGGCAGCCAGTGCAGGGACTTCAAGACCAGTGTTATATGGTCATTCCTAGAAGGATGATGGGGAGGAGTCGGGTTGGGGTCCCACATGGGAAGATGGGGGACAAGAGGATCCTGGAGAAACCCCAAGGGAAGGGAAGGTCACCGAAACAGGAGACTCAGCTGTGACAGGGGCGGGCCTAGGGACGGTGTCCAGGGCGCAGGCTAGAAAAGGGGAAGGGGAAGGCAAAGAGGGGGAGGAGGAGCCAAGGAAGACGTTGGAGAGGAAGGAGGCGATGGAGTATGAAGAGGTGATTGCATGAGAAGTTCGAGATGTTCGGACGGCCGATATAGCGCAACAACACCTGTGAGAGAGGCGGGGAGGTAGTGGGAGTGAGAACACTGCACAGAGGGCTTCTTCGCTGACCACATCCACCCCACTACAGTGGTGCCTCGGGTTACGAAAGTAATTCGTTCCGCGGCCGCTTTCGTAACCCGAAAAGCCTTCGTAAGCCGAATTGCCATAGGCGCTAATGGGGAAAAGCCACGTTTCGTGCGAAAAAGCGCCGAAAAGCACCAAAAATTTTCTTCGTATCCCGAAAAAACATTCGTAACCCGGAACAATGATTTCCAATGGGATTTTTTCGTATCCCGAAAATTTCGTAACCTAGGTATTTCGTATCCCGAGGTACCACTGTACCTTGGAAGCTGACGAAGGGCCCTATCAAAGTCACCCAGTAATTGGACCCAGACCCCTTTTGTGCTGGGACATTTGAGGATAGTGTTGGCTTGTGGGGCATCGCCCAGGGCCCCAGGTGTGAGTCGAGTTGGAGCTGGAAGAAGAAGGGTTAGACCCAAAGCTCTAAATACTGAGACTGATTAAGAGAGTCTGTGAACATCTAGAAGGCAATGCTATAATCACAAAAAGTCAACATGGGTTTTAGAGAAAGAAGTCATGCCAGACAAACCTAATCTCTTTCTTTGATAAAATTACCAGCTTAGTAGATGAAGGGAATGCTGTGGATATAGTATATCTTGATTTCAGTAAGGCCTTTGACAAAGTTCCCCATGACATTCTTGCAAACAAGCTTGTAAAATGTGGGCTAGACAAAGGAACTGTTAAATGGATCTGTAATTGGTTGACCGGCCGAACCCAAAGGGTGCTCAACAATGGCTCCTTTTCATCCTGGAGAAAAGTGACCAGTGGGGTCCCACAGGGCTCTGTCCTGGGCCCAGTGCTATTCAACATCTTTATCAATGACCTGGGTGACAGAATTGGGAGCATACTTATCAAATTTGCAGATGACACCAAATTAGGGGGAATAGCTAATACCCCAGAGGACAGGATCAAGATTCAAAATGACCTGAATAGACTAGAAAGCTGGGCCAAAGCTAACAAAATGAAATTCAACACGGAGAAATGTAAGGTATTGCACTTAGGGCGGAAAAATAAAATGCACAGATATAGGATGGGTGACACCTGGCTGAATGAAACTACGTGTGAAAGGGATCTAGGAGTCCAAGTAGACCACAAGTTGAACATGAGTGAACAGTGTGATGCGGCAGCTAAAAAGGCCAATGCTATTTTAGGCTGCATCAATAGAAGTATAGTGTCTAGATCAAGAGAAGTAATAGTGCCACTGTATTCTGCTCTGGTCAGGCCCCACCTAGAATATTGTGTCCAGTTCTGGGCGCCACAATTCAGAAAGGACATTGAGAAACTGGAGCGTGTCCAAAGGAGGGCGACAAAAATGGTGAAAGGTCTGGAAACCATGCCCTATGAGGAACGACTTAGGGAGCTGGGGATGTTTAGCCTGGAGAAAAGAAGGTTAAGAGGTGATATGATCGCCCTGTTTAAATATTTGAAGGGATGTCATATTGAAGAGGGAGGAAGCTTGTTTTCTGCTGCTCCAGAGAACAGGACCCGGAACAATGGATGCAAGCTGCAGGAAAAGAGATTCCACCTGAACATTAGGAGGAACTTCCTGACAGTTAGGGCTGTTCGACAATGGAATGCACTCCCTTGGAGGGTGATAGAGTCTCCTTCCTTGGAGGTCTTTAAACAGAGGCTGGATGGCCATCTGTCAGGGATGCTTTGATTTGGATTTCCTGCATGGCAGGGGGTTGGACTGGATGGCCCTAGTGGTCTCTTCCAACTCTATGATTCTATGATTCTAAGTGGATGGGCAGTGAAGTAACTAGTTCACCACATGGGGAACTGAAAGTGTTACAGTTGTTGTTAGAATAAAGCGGTTGAGCATTCACCCAGGTGTCCTTGCCTCCTTTCGCCATCATGGAGATACCTACCCAACCCCTCTCCAGTCGGAGTGGCCCCGCAATACCATGGAGATTTAATCTGTGCCTAATCCATGGATATGGAGGGCTGACTATATAAATGTCTGTCCATAGGCACTTCACTCCATGCATCTGAGGATGTAGACTCACTCTACAAAAACTTATGCTACAAACTTCTTCCTCTTCCTTAGTTTCAACGATACTACAAGCTCCCTTTGCATAATGACACTATGTTTGCATAGGTACACCCTTGGTAGCCCTTTTCTCACATGACATTCTTCAGTACTTTTACTAGTGGATCCTTTTGACAGGGTTATGGATTGCAAAGATGTGAATGGAAAAAACTACTGTACATTTAAATACAACAAAATCCAAAATACATAAAAGAGTGACACCTTTATACTTTGGCCACATAATGACAAGGCATGATTAATCAGAAAAGACTATCTATCTCTTTTAGAAAAGACAGTGATGCTAGGAAAGATAAAGGGTAGGAGAAAGAGAGGAAAATCACAAGCCAGATGGTTAGACTCAATCAGAGAGGCCATGGGCCTGAGGTCTGCAGGACCTAAGCAAAGCAGTTGAAGACAGGGGGTCAGCAGGGGATCTACACTGGTAACAGTTGCACTCTAAGACTGCAAATATTACAGTGGTGGACTGTGATTAGATTTGGTTAAGCAGGATCACCTATGGACATATTTTAAGTTGCTACTTCAAGTCTTACATTTGAAAAGGGATACTGAAGGAAGAAAATGAAAATAGTGACGAAATCTCTCTATTTAAGAACTTATATTAAAAAATTAATAACAAATATCAGCATTATCATTGTCCAACGGAGGTACTCATTTGGGATCCACTGCAGCTGAAATATACTGAAGGTCAAGTGCTTAATGTCCCCTAAATGAAAGCTTATGCAAATGTATTTAAAGAGGATTAAAGTTACTGAAATCTATGAAAAGGTCTTGCATGCATTAAAAAGTTGGTATCTAGCTAAATAAGATGCTCATTCAATTAGTTCTGTGTCCACATTATCTCATAACAACTTAACCTTCCTTGATGCTTGGTTTCCAGAAATAGGAAGAATGTGCAACAAAGTCTCTTCAAAATGGAAGGGGGCTGCAAAGTATTTGAACCCTTGAGATACTTTAGATTAGGGTGGAAACCCCTCCAAATGTTATGGGACTGCAGGTGCTAGCAGCCATAGCTAACATTGCCAATGAAATGTTCCAGTCCAACAACATCTCAAGGGCCACAGGATTTCCATCCCTGCTTTTAGTGTTCAAAAATAAATTATAACTAAATGCCATTCATGTTGATAAAATACTATGGACAGATTTGGGGTTTTATATGTGATCTTTAATTGTTTTCACTCTGTTAACTAGGAAAACTTAACTATTTTAGAAGGATTATTTTAGAATATGGCCATAATTTGCTCGTGGGTTTGTCCAATCCTCATGGTTTCCTTTTAACATCGCTTACACAATTTGTTCTTTCTTGCACTATGTTGTTCAGTTAATAAAACTAAAAATGCAAATTAAAGCACAACCACACCACCACTTACAATCTAGTTGATGTGGATGACTGCACTTTCATTTTCATAACCTATACTTTTGTAACCAAATAAGAAGTGTTTGGGTTGCTCAACTGCTGCTAATGGGGTATTACAGCAGAATTCAGTAGTTTTGTCACTGTCTTATTTCTATGAAGAAGGCATTTTTAAAAAATTGATTTAATATCTGATGAACCTGCCTAACTTCCTCACAAGATGCATCTCTGTTTCATGACATTGCACAGGCAGGCCCTAACAGCCCTTATTTGCTATTACTGGAATTACGACACAGGGCTAGTTATACTGTAATAAGAAACACATCAAGGGGCTAGTTAAAATGTCAGGGAAAACTACTCACCTCTTTTTACTGTTTATATACACATAATGTCAAATTCTTTCTTTCTTTCATTAATTTAATAGACTTATGTCCCGTTTTGGGGTTACCTACATGAGCAATAAGAAGGAGTTTTGCCCCAGATTGATCCCTACCTGTTCAAATGATGCATGTGGCCAAAGGAGGCTGTGCTGACTGGAGAAAAATAATCCCTGGTTTGCGCCAGATAAATTTAGAAAGTGTGAACTACTGCACTGACATGCAGGCTGCTCACCAGTGAGTGCGAAAATGAAGGAAGCAGCCAGCAGGCCACAAGTACCATTGCTGCCCAAATATTTTTTTCCTGTCTCCTGCCCTCAAATGGATAGCTGATGTGTACAAGTGGTCAACTACACCATCAACCCATCGCATAATCCATGAAATGAAATTACAACAAATACAGCAGATTGCCAACAATACGATGGATTGAATAAGAACAATAACAAACTGGTTGGTCTAATAGGGGGCTATGGGGGAAGGAGCATGTATGGAGGGCCTCCATGACTGTGTTGTGCCAATATGTCACTGGGTGCACTGATGTATTGTACAGAACAGTTGATTGTTTTTTTGATCGAGTTGCTGGTCATATGGCTAGTTGCATGGGGCTTTAAATGGGCTGGCAACTGGGAAGGACAAGGAAGGTGATTTGTGATTGCTGGTGGTGTGTCCATGCGTGTGTGTGCATGCATTTGGGGCAGAACAAAATAAATAAATAAAAAGCCTGTACCCACAAATGTCCCATTTTGGCCAAACTAGTGCCACTGGCTCTCTACAGAAAAAGCCTATGTGTAATCAAAACTGGCTTTGCAGAATTATAAACTGAGTCATCATTTTCTTCACTTCTGCTCATTAAGAAGTACAACTTTTACTTCATTCCTGGACAGATTACAAAAAGCCCTATTATTTAAATGCTGCTTGACCTAAGGAACTAATACATGGTAGCACTTAAAAAACAAAACAAAACCTTGCATTTAAAGAACACTGACAAGATTCTTCTAATGATGGTGTGCAGCAAAATAAGACTGTAAATGAAATCAGCATTATACATGCCTGAGCTGGCCACCTTTCTTGTTCTCAGAGTCTGAGATCATATACCTCCGCCCATGTAGTTATGGTTACAAAAAAGGTAGAGGCAGTGGCAAGAAGAAAAAGATGGTGATGGCAGTGACTGCAAGGATAGGAATATAATGTTAAATGAATCAATAGAAATCTCTTTAGACATAAACTACTTTTGGTCCAGCAGAAGTTGATGTTTCAGGTGTTTACTGGACTATCCTTTTTGGAAAGAAACTCTCTGCTTCAACTAAATGTTTGCCATGTAATGCAGATAATATTTCCTTGTAATATATGATATGAGTCTGTTCAGTGGTTATTCTTTTTGGTTAGATGTGTCACAATGTGTTACAATTTAAACACTAGCCATAAAACCATAGATATCTTTGTTTAAAATTATGTTACAATGTGGAATTTAACTGAGGGTTAATGTTGGAGCCTTTCTACCTTTGCTCTTGCAAAAACATTTATACACCAGGTTTGGAAAGCTAAACATTCACCATCAACAGCCTGAAGATCTTACTGCTTTAGCTATAACTGAATATGTATGTTATAGATGTCAGCTTCAGGAAAACGTGTTTTTGAAAATATAGTCAGCTTATATCTATGTATGTCTACTCTTTCTTCATACACCATCAACTTTCCTTTGCTTGTTTCACTGCTTCTCTTCTATTTCTTTTCTTTGTAATAATATTTAAAAAACAATACTATTTTTAAAGCGATGAAAAGGAAGAAAATGCAGCATCAGTAGCAACCCCATCCCTGGAAATGAAGCATTCGAGAAACATATGGATTATAGCCTCCTGCTGCCACTGCATTCCTGTGCAAGTGCAGAATGAATATCACCACTTGCTTAATGGGCCATCAGACAAGTGGTCTGCCACTATAAGATCCTGGCTAGAGTAACCATTTGGGCAACACTCCCACCTTGAAAACTTGACAGCTGGTTTAGTTAAATACTTTCAGTTAAATAAATACTTATTAAATACTTTTTAACAATACTATCTCTCAGATTCAGTTCAATACAATTAAAATTTTAATAATCTATACCAAGATAAACAAAGTGTAGCCTGTATATACAGGATGTGCAAAATGCAGACTACAAGCAGCATGTGGCCCCTGTAGCTTCCTAACAGACCTCCAAAGTTGCCTGCCTGCTCAAAAATGTTTTTTAAAAAAATATTTTTGGCATGATTTTCAAGGTATTTTGTCCAAACCACAAGGAGAGCCCCTGAACCATGCAACTTCTAGCTTCACACATAAAACTACCCAGAACCCACAAATTACTCTATTTTCTTTGGAGCTTCTCAAAATAGAGGCAGGACATGATCTAATATCACTTATTTTGGGAAGAACTTAGAAGAAGGTATTTGGGAGCAATGTGAGCAGGGGTCAGAGGGTAGGAAAGTGTTCCTTCAGGATAGTGGCAGTTTCCTCATGAAGAGTAGCTAAGGAAAATCGGAGTTCTGAATTGGAGAAAAGAAAGAAGAGGTTCTATTACTGTGATACCATTCTGTATGGAATATGCTTGGGCCACCTGGAGATGGGTGAGGGTGTCTTTCAAAAGGAGCCCTGGTGGCGAAGTGGTTAAATGCCTGTACTGCAGCCATTCACTCAAAACCACAAGGTTGTGAGTTCAAGACCAGCAAAGGGCCCAAGCTCAACTCAGGCTGGCATCCTTCCGAGGTCACTAAAATGAGTACCCAGACTGTTGGGGGCAAATTAGCTTACTTGCTAATTAGCTTACTTGCTGTTCACCGTTATGATCTTTGGAATAGCGGTATATAAATAAAACAAATTATTAATTATTATTAAAAGCATAAAGATATTACAAATGTACTGAAGCATTCCACACAAATAAGAATAACAACAGCGTTCCTTTCCTTCCCTTAGTCCAGTACTTCTCAAATAGTGGGGCGCGCCCCCCAGGGGGGGGCGCAAGGCTCCATAAAGGGGGGCTCATTTGACCAATTTTTCTTCTTCCTAGGGGGGGCATGACAGAAAATAATTGAGAAGCACTGCCTTAGCCCAAGGAAATACAATATAAAGATGACTGAATAAATAAAGAACGGGTATAGATAAAGTTTATCATCATCAACATCCTCATCCTCAGTAAGCAAAGTGGCCATTTACATCCCTATAATGTGGGGAGGGGAAAGGTAAACTAAGTGGGAGAGATAACACTTCATACACCTGATAGACCTTTCAGTTAACCTGGCTCCACCTACCAGCAGCTCAAGGGACCACTTTTGTATTTCTTGTGGCTGCAGCTGGTTATTAGAATTGCACAGCCAGGACTGACTTACCTCTTGCCGGAAGAGTGGGGCCTGATCCTTGCACCCAGGGAGACGCTGGATAAAACCGACCACCTATACAAGTATTAGAAACAAAAGGCAGAAATATTAAAGGGATGGTCAGCAATACAGCAATGAAAGTATTTTCCCCACTTAGCCAATTTTTTTATTTGTTTTAACAAAGCACACACACACACACACACACAGAGAGAGAGAGAGAGAGAGAGAGAGAGAGAGAGATGGTGCTTTAAAAGAAAAAGAACAAGATAAAAAAACCAGTTCCCTGCCCTCAGACTTACAATTTAAAGACAGGACACCCAAGGAAAGGGGATGGCAGTGAAGGAGGAGATGGCAATGGAGGAGATTAAGTCAAGCAGATACAGCTGATTATTGTCTTCCTCTGAGGCCAAGCCAGTGGCAGTTGGGGGGGATGGGAGGGATTTTCATCTGCTTCTGGGCCTAAGAATGGTGAAACTGTGCCTGCCTCTTCTGCCTTGTATATTACTAGGAGAGGATAAGCAATGTTTCCTTAAACGTTGAAGATATCATAGCTGATGTGAAATTTGACAAATAATAGGATCTAGCCAAAAGAGAGGCAATAAATTTAATGCAAAAGGGAGATAACATTTCAATGGGCTAAGAAGGCCAGCTCAAACTGTACAAAGCAGCCTTGACTGCTCTCATGAGCCAAGCATGTAGTAGAAGATGTATCCTTTTAGAGCCCCTGTTTGATTTCAGGGCACACTGGGGACTGCAGCTATTTAGAGCAGTGGAATGGTTCAGGTTGGCTGCAGGCAAAGTGAAACATAGTAAGATGAATTTAAAGATACTGAAAGAGAAGGAAACAAAGTCTCGTAAACTGAGGCATAGTTTGCATGGTCAACACATGCAATAGAATAAGGTGACAGACCCTGCTGGAGAGAAAGAGAAAGAATTAATGCATCATTCAAATATAGATAAACATTTATTATTATTTTTTAACTAAAGATGTGCCAAAACCACCACCACTCCTAAGAAACGATGACACCAAATGGGAGTGCAATATTGATAATAAGCTCCTTGATAATGTGGGCTGGATAAATCAAAATGTGTAAATAAGCCTCTTTCAAATTGAGGTAGGCAAGAAGTCCCCCATCTGAATCCTCTCTATATTGAAGAGGGAGGTTCCCATTCAAAAAGCTTCTACAGCATAAACCAATTCACTCTCTTGAGATCTAAAATGGCCCTCCAGGACTTGTTCTTTTTGGGCACTAGGAAGAAAATAGAGTAAAAGACTAAGAACTGCTCCTGCAGGCTCTTTCATGCAGATTTGGAGAAGATGCTCTCTTGCAATATCTAAAGGTGCTTGTCTGACTTGTTTGATCTGGGAGAAGAGACAAAGTAACTCTTTGTCCAGGGGTTTCTGGATGAAACGGATTATCTAGATCCATTTCAATCTGGTTTCAGACCTGGCTATGGAACAGAAACAAGCTTGACTGCCTTGATGGATAACCTACACAGGGAACTGGACAGTGTGTGTGTGTCCCTGTTGTTTCTCTTGGACCTCTCAGTGGCTTTCAATACCATTGATCATGGTATCTTTCTCAACCGCCTCTCTGGGATGGGGCTTGGAGGTATTGTTTTACAGTGACTCAATACCATCCTGTAGGGGCGAATCCAGTAGGTGATACTGGGGGACTCCTCTTTGACCCCTGGCTATTGACCTGTGGGGTCCCTCAGGGTTCTGTGTTGTTCCCTATGCTGTTTAACATATAGATGAAACTGCTGGGAGAGGTTGTCTGCATTTTTGGGGTGTGGTGTCATCAATATGCAGACGACACTCAACTCTCCTACCCATCTTAATCCAAGGAGGTTGTCCTGGTCCTAAACCAGTGTCTGTCTTCAGTAATAGACTGGATGAAGTAAACAAGTTGAAACTTAATCCAGACAAGACAGAAGTGCTCCTGGCCAGTCGGAAGGCAGATCAAAGAATACGGATCCAGCCTGTGTTAGATGGGGTCACACTCCCCCTGAAGACACAGGTTCACAGTTTGGGGGTACTCTAGGACTCAGCTTTGAACCTGGAGGCCCAGGTCTCTGCTGTGACCAGGAGTGCTTTCGCACATTTAAAACTTGTGTACCAGCTGCGCCCATTCCTTGAGAAGCCAGGAATGGCTTCTAAAAGTTCATAAGGATATAAAAGTGATCATGAAAGGGACTGCAAAATTCTACACAACAGCCCAGAGATATAGATACATCTGATATTATTTTCTCCCATTGATGGGAGATTTTTTCCCTCTGGAACAGTAGGCATAGTTTTCCCCCTTTTCTTTTGTTTCCATGAGCACATTGTCTAGAAAAGAACTCAACAATACCCATCCACCCACCCCCCAAAAAAGAAGGGGTACGCAGCTCCAAGCCTCGTGAGATTTGTGCAAAAAAGAAAAAGGAGGGGGAAAAGACCAAAATTAATTCCATTTTGGGATAAAGGCAGGATATAAACCCCATAAATAAATAAAATCTGGTCTTTCTCTCCTCAGGCAATTCATGAGTATTCAAGCTATTCATGAACATTCAGGTAATTCATTGCCATTTAGGAGAAATCAGTCCAGATACCAAGGCTGCCATGGGGCATCTGCAAGAGGGGTCTTCAACTTGGACATGACATCAGAAAGAGGCATAATAACAACAATTACTCTGAACTAAGGAAGGCTTAGAAGCCCCTTTAGATGATGTTTCTTTCAAAATATTAGGAAATGGAACAGTAGAATTCCCAGTCTTAGCTCCAGCCCCTATTTCTGTCACACTCTCAGAGGTAGAAGACAGCAGATCAGCCATATCAGAAACCTGTGAAACCTTTTTGACCTTATGCAGAAGGATGTGAAAGTGCTCTTCTGGGGGACAAAATCCTAATTTGTTGGGTAGGGGTTGGTAAAGGACAGTTCCCCATCTTGCCTGTCAGAGTGCAATGGGAAGACCATGTTGTCTGGGGGTGAGCTGGGAGAAGCTGGTGATCATCCTCTCCCCACTCCCAGAATCCAAGGAAGTGTGATTTCTTTGGACTTCTCTCTCTTTATGAAGATAGGTTGCCTTCCAAGGATGTCTAGTGTCTAGTAATGATAAGCCAGACTCTGCTGAAGAAAGGAGAAACTCCTGGGGATAGAGTGGCCCTTAGTGGAAACAGATGAAGTTGCAGACGCCATCTTGCCAGCAGCAAAAGCATGGTTTTTTTGTGTGTGCTTTTCCTGACCAAGATTGCAGCACAAGTCCTTTTCAGCAACTGAGTCCAACCAATAATGGATCCATCTGATGTTGTATCAACCATTCCATATTTAATCAGTTTGCTAACCAACATATGGGAGACTTATCAAATGCTTTGCTGAAACCAGATAAATGAGATTTATAACATTCTCCCACCCATTAAACTAATGAGCTGATCAAAATACTGTATATACAGTTGGCCCTCCACATTTGCGCCTCTGACTTTTGCGGATTTTATTATTTGCAGATGTTTTCTCTAGGTTCTCCAGTGTGACTCTGTAGGTAGTCATGCTGAAGGACCGAGAGATTCGTAGAGAAAATACTACTCTAGGCATTTATAGGTTTTTCATCATGATTCTATGGTCAATTTCCAGTGGATGTTGACCACAGAGTTCCACCGGAGGACCTAGAGATTCACAGGGAGGTGTTCTAGCAGGTTAAAAAAGTGGCTTTTTTATTTACAGTTTTTCCAGTTTCATGGGGTCCTGCACCCCTAACCCCAGCAAATGTGGAGGGCCCACTGTATAGGATTTGTTCTTGACAAACCCAGGCTGGCTCCTACTGATCACTGCATTTCATCCAAATATTTTATAATCTGTTCTAATATTCTGCCTGGTACTGAAGTCAGGCTGACCTTTTTTGCCCTCTGAAGAGAAGGACAAAGTTTGCTCATCTCCAATCCTCTGGCACCTCAATCCTTCCTTAAGATTTCTAAAAAATGATGGCAAGTGGTTCACAGGGTTCAAGTTCTTTCAGTACTTTTGATTTGCAATTCTTAGCAATCCAGAGTTGCAATACAGCCAGGGCGGGGGGTGGGGAAGCAAAATAGGTGTTGAGTTTGTTGTGATCTCTTAGCATTTTACCCTCCTTACTAAACAGCAATCCCATCATTTCTTTGAATGATTTCTTTGAGCATGCTCCATTTCAAACTTATCTGGGGGGAAAAACCTTTTTGTTCCCTGTCCAGTTTCAGCTAGTTCTGAACTTTTAGTTTCCTTACACTATTCCTATAAGTGATTCATCCCTTCTTCAGTTCTTCATGCATGCTTTTTCCTTTCTACTTCCTCCTTGAATTTACTATGCAGTCAACATTGATCTTTTAGTT
Organism: Sceloporus undulatus; assembly: GCF_019175285.1. NCBI lineage: Eukaryota > Metazoa > Chordata > Lepidosauria > Squamata > Phrynosomatidae > Sceloporus > Sceloporus undulatus. The sequence goes on from NC_056530.1 coordinate 6,463,921, forward strand.
AGAAGTGGGAGTGATTCTGTAATTGGAGGTGGCAGCAACTGAATTTGGGACCTTCTGCATGCAAAGCATGTGCTCCTCCACTAAATTATATTCCTTCCCAAGATTCTGTTAAAAAAGTTGCCCCAGGGCTACTTACATGAATGGTAACACTCTCTGGGATATAAAAGTATGGTCCCAGGAGGAAGCTCATGTAGGAATTTCAAGCAATAAAGATGGTGTGTCACTCCTAGCTGGTAGGGATATGAGTAGATCAGGCTTGAGTCAGATAATACCATCTTATCGAACAGTTCATCATTGGGTTCCATTAAGATAAATTAACAGTCTACTGTAACAGATGAACAATGAAGTGTGGGGAGTCAAAAACCACAGATGTGAATGTAGAAGCTGCCACTGCCATAAGGTAGTCCACAAAGAACATACTTTATATATGACTACTTCACAATAAACAATGCCAGTTCTCTAACAGCACAAATCAAAATAGGATTTGGTAGGATTTTGAAAAAAAATATTAAAAAAGAAACCAGTTTTGCTAAGCTTCGGACAAGCTTTCCACCCCTGTATTAATATCTCTTGCAGGATTAACTAATGAGGAATTGAAATTGTCAAACATGACACAAATACAGTCTCGCATTAAATAACATTTGGAAAAAACAGTAAGAAGCTTTTGAGAAATAAACACTGAAATGACAGCTCTTGGTAGAAGAGAAAGGATTGCTGAGAGCAAAACTTAAGGTCTTGAGTAGTTAAATATAATTTCAGTTGCTTCCAATGATGAAGCAATATATGAAAATTAAAAATAACCTATCTGGTTTCCTTTGAGGTACTACTGAAATTAAGTAAGAGGTACTCTCATTTTACACAACTCTCCTAGCAATAAGCACTTTTGAACGTTTTTTAATTGTTCCACTTCTAAGTTCATAAGCTAATAATTCATTTTGTATATCTTCTTTCCTTTCCCTTGTTTGACTAATGATGAAATGTTGCTACTTCCCTGGAAGTCTAAAATTTAAAACTGAAGAAATGTATTGCTTGATAGGAACTGATAGGCTGCAATTCTATGTACCCTTCAAAAACGAAGCTCTCTTCAAACTAGCCAAACATACTTCTGAAAATATATGCATAGGATTACACTAAAGGCTTTTATCGCTTAAAGTTTCAGATGGTATGACATTCCCAGGGGATGGGAAACTGACCAAAAACAGTGCCTTGCAGTCACTATTCTGAAAAAGGTGAGATTAATTTATATCTGATAGTCAAGACATTTGCATTATGACATACTTCTTGTTTTAAAAAAAAAACTTGAATTGAGGAAGACTTAACCAAGTAAACACAGAATCAGGATGCAAGCCTAGCAGTTACTTAAAATTGCATATACCATATATACTCGTGTACAAGATGACCTCATGTATAAGTCAAGGGAAGGTTTCAGGGTCAAAATCATGCATTTTGATATGACCCATGGATAAGTGGAGGGTAAAAATTAGGGGGCATAGTGGTTAAGATGCCAGTTCTGATGATCAGAAGATCGGAAGGTCAGCAATGCTGCATGAAGCGGTGAGCTCTGATCACTAGTCCCAGTTTCTGCCAACCTAGCAGTTTGAAAGCATGCAAATACAAGTAAATAAATAGGTACCACTTAAGTGAGAAGGTTAACAGCATTCAGTGCAGTCATGCTGGCCACATGACCACCAGAGCAGTTCTCTGGCTCTTCAGCTTAAAAATGGAGATGAGCACCTCCCCCTACAGTCGGTTACGTCTAGACATTCATGTCAAGGGACTACCTTTACCTTTATAATGAAGGGTGGAAAGGACAGGTTGCTTACCTGTAACAGTATTTCTTCGAGTGGTC
>NC_056530.1:6480769-6550869 GCF_019175285.1 Sceloporus undulatus
TGGAAGGAGTGCAGCAGCCAATTTGCAACACCCATGACAATTAAAGTTATCCTCTATGATAACTGTCATCCTTCGGCCTGTAAGGGAGCGAACAAGCAGGCCCAGCTCCACCAGGGCTAGCCTGAACAAGAAGAGCCCTCCCTCCAGTCCATCTGCCTTGGTCCAGGCCTCAAAGGGAGAGAATAACCACTGGACCTCATCCCCTTTCCCACCACCATTCCCTTCTCCTTTTGTGTCATCTCTTTTAGATTGTAAGCCTGAGGGCAGGGAACCGTCTAATTAAAAATAATAATTGTAAGCCGCTCTGATAGCCTTTAGCGCTGAAGGGCAGGGTATAAATACCATAAATAAATAACAAATAAATAAAAACCAAAGCATAGGATGCTCTGCAGATATGCTGTGTCACAGCTTAGGCTGCAGGAAAAAAATTGTGGCTTGCAGCAAAGAACAACATGAGCTTTGACTGAAAAATCATAGCCTTGGTAGAATGAGTCTATCACCAATCCTGCAACACTATGAGGATGTTTTGTGACACAGTCATGCAAGCATGTGGAAGACAATTGTAATGTAACGTGAGTCAGCAGCAGAAATAGGCACAGAAAAAGCTATTGTCAGCAGGGCCCCAAATAGGGCAGCTAATAAAAGGAGTGGGACGGCTGCATGAAGCAAAATTGGTGCATATTTGTCTATTCCAAATCTTTGGCTAAACTTCAGACTGAGCTTAACCCCCATCCCAAAAAATCAGCAACAGCTATAAAGGAGAAGACGAAAAGAACCACTGCTATTACACTGAAAATACTTTGCAATTAGGCTGAAGAAAAGCAGGAAGTAGAACTCACCTCTTCCACACTCCATTTGGCCACATTCTTGGCAGTGAGGCCTGAGACCTCCGGCAGCAGCTTACAGTGTTGTTCCCAGCAGAGATGGAGGCGGTGTGTAGGGTTTGCAGAAAGGGAAGGCATGAAGACAGATTGGTGGAGGGATTGCTGCAGGGCAAATGCTGTGTCCGAGACAGGGAAGAAAGATTAGTCAAACCTTATTCAGGTGCAATTTTGAAGTGCAGGCAGTTTATCTTCTGGGCTGGGTGTGCTCAGAACATGCTTCCCTTCAATTGTGTAGAAAAAAGCTTGTGTTGTTATAGCTCTTCTCAGGCTAGAGATATCCTGATGCTAACACAGGAGGAGTTGCCAGCATTCTATTGCCAAGGAAGAGAGTGGTTAACTGCATCTTCAGTTGGAAATTAATGGCACCATTCCAGCTTATATTCTATTCTCAGCCTGCTATAAGAGCACTCTGCATGCCAGATAATGACAGGCACTGGCCACCTCCCAGGAGAGAAGATTCCAAGGTCAGAAGACTGGTAGTTTCTTCCAGACATTAGTATCAGTCTCTATTTGTCAAACAACTGAAGCATTAAGAAAGCATCTCCTTCTCCCTGTCTTGCACCTCCCCATGCATATGTATGAGATCATTTAGTTATTGCTGTGTCATGGTACAGAAGGAATCTGGGGCTGACTAGACTGCAAGTGAGCCGCTAATTAAGACAGCATAGCAACATTTATTTAATGAGTAACATGGGCTATGTTTGCTTCTGAATTATGTTTGGTGCTCCCCTCCTCCACCAGGACTCATAGGGGGGAAAGGTATTCTCTAAACACTGGGACCTTTCAAGTCACAAGTACTGGAAAGGCCTCTAGTGACATCTAGTGACAATAACAAAGGATTGGGAGTTGCATCTCTTACAGAATAAAAACAGACCCAAACCAGACGGGCCAAAAGGGTCATCAGACTGCATTGATGTGGCATTTATACAACATACGCCCCAAACACATTCAGAAGCTACCTAAGGGATGGTGTCAGGTGTTTTATTGACTTTATTGACTTTAACTGGTTTTAATTATTAGGAATGATGGATTTTTAATGATGTATTGTATTGTACGGTTTTAATATGGGGGATTTTTGCTGTTTTGATTTCTATTTGTAATTTGTTTCGTACTGTATTGTATTTTATTAGTATCTTGTAAACTGCCGTGATCGAAGGAATGGCGGTATATAAATAAAATCTCATTCATTCATTCATTCATTCATTCAAAAGAGGCAACCTGAAAAAGAGTGGAAATAAACCACTCTTTTTCAGCAGCTGGTTTAAAACAGCAGCAGTAGGTCAGATTGGGACTGTGGGTGTGTGGTTGCCCTTTTTGGGCAGCCTGTTTTGCCCCTAAGTAACTGAAATACTGTACTTCTGGAATTCCTGCTTCAAATCACAGCTTTGGCATATCAAAGCAATTGCTAGAAAGCAAGCCTTCAGAGACTAATAAATTCATCATCAAATTTGTTGCACAAACCTATACATGCTTTATGTAGGATTTGCCAAAAATATGCTGGTGGGGCAAGGCCATAGTTTATTTGAAATTATGCTGGGATAGAAATGCAAGAGGTTATGCCAGTAAGGAAGATTAATCTGATTTCACCAGATAAACAATCAGTGGCCTCCAGGAACAACTGAAGGGGAGGAAGGGTGGGAGGGGCAGAGGGAAAATGTGTTATGTCTATTCAATCCCCTAACATTATTCTATTATAGAAAGGGTGCATCATATAGTGGTACAAGCTGGCTGGAGCACTGTACAAGAATACTGCTATTGCTGACTGTGGATAATATGCTGCATTACTTTCTTGTGGGTCCATAGTTTTCTTGCTAAAAACAAAGTTGTACTCCCCCCCTCCCAAATTCAAATAGAGAAGTGCCTGTATTGAAAACAATTCTTTTGGTGACTATGGGGCTGTACATACAGTCCCTAAGGGGCGGTTGGACATTGCCCCTTTTCACACTGGATCGGAGCCACAGCAACCTCATGCCACAGCCCAGATCTGGTTTTTCAAGGGTGCAAAAAGGAGCCACAAAAAGCAGCTCCTTTTTGTGCCCTTGATAGGGCGCCATAGCCACGTTGCTGTGGGTATGTGGTGTTCCTTCAGTGCTGCGTCATTTTGCCAGAGGAGCGCCACAATGCTGCATGCCATGTGGAGTGGCACGCAGCATCAGGGCACCCTGAGGGGCAGAGTCAGGCGTGCATCATGTACGCCCCGCATACGCCCCCATGCAGGCCTGCATGGCTAGTGCCTACAGGGACTATATCTGTGAGAACAGTCAGCAGAAAATGATGGAACACTGTACTTTTTCAAAAAGCAATCCAATCTTCATAACAACACTTAAAATTCACTTTATCAAAACACTGTTGTAAGAGCAAACAAACAAAAGAATCTAAATTAAAGCAGCATGCAAAATAATGGAGTTCATCTTATTAATGGAAAAAAACAGTACAACATAATCCTCATGTAACAAAAAAGCTAAGAAATCTACAATACTGTAGTTTCAAATAAACATGAACACAAATTTGACTAACCTCTTCCACCAGAATTCTGCTTCACTACATGGAACTTTATATAGCTATGTGAGGAATCAGTCCTGAAAAGACAAATTTGGATGGCAAAACAGCAAAGTATAGATATGAGAGAGAGAGAGAGAGAGAGAGAGAGAGAGAGAGAGAGAGAGAGAGAGAGGAGTTTTAGTCAGGAAGCTGAACTGTTAATAAAGAGGCTCATGACAGAAACATCTGTGTACTGAAATCTAGTTTCATACTTTACCAGTATCCATAGTACATGAAGGTTTGTGCCAAATAATCTGCTCATACTAAAAAGTTCCCCAGGACTCACACTTGCACTGCAACAAGTGCATACACCATCCCTCTAGAACAGTGGTTCTCAACCTGTGGGTCGCAACCCCTTCGGGGGTCGCCTAAGACCATCAGAAAACACATACGGTATTTCCGATAGTCTTAGGAACTGAGACACCGCTAATTTTATGGTTGGGGGTCACCACAACATGAGGAATTGTATTAAAGGGTCGCAACATTAGGCAGGTTGAGAATCACTGCTCTAGAACCAAAAACAAAAACAAAAAAAACCAAAAACCAACCCTTGGGTGTAGTTACATTCCACATCATCCAAGTTCAGATGGTAACTTTAAAACTGGCTTAAATGTGGATTTGTTCACCTGGAACTGAATGTGAACTTATTCATATACTTCATGAATTGTTTAATTTTTCTCTAAAGTCATCTATCTGTAACCAAAATCTCTTTCCAAATTTTCTTTTCTCTGCTTCAAATGTTGCTGCTCCAAGTGAAAAACTTTATTAAATTCATTAGTAGGTGTGACACACTGAAATATTCTGCTTACCTTTTGGATTTGATTTTGGTATCAGCAGAGGATACTCCTTCTGCCCAGTCCTTTTGCTGGCTGGTCTCAGACTGCTCAGAAAGACTGTGAACACTGCTTCGTCCTGATATCTCTCCATCTTCTGTGGATGACTTTCTACTAAGAAAATAATTTATCAGTAAAAGCCCCTTTCAGACATTCAGTCTAGTCAATAACAGAGCCCAAGGGAGGTCTATGTAGACCAAGCCTGTTCACATACGAGCAGCTCTCAATAAGCACTGAGTAGAAAAATTGAGTAGACCTATCTATGGACCAAAGTAAGTACAGTACTTTAACACTTTAAAAAAGAAAAAAAACCTATCCTCTGATGACAGGCAATGGCATAATCTGTCCTGGAAGCACTGATCCCCAACTACACTTTTATCTATCCAGCCTTTAGTGTGAGCACTAACAGTTATACCTGTTAGAATGTTGTATATTCTTTGGCATCATTGTCCTTTGCTTCATCCTTTAGATCCTTTGTTATATGCTCCTAGGTTTTACCTTCAACTTATCCATGGGTCATATAAAAAATCATAGAATCGTAGAGTTGGAAGAGACCACTAGGGCCATCCAGTCCAACCCCCTGCCATGCAGGAAATCTAAATCAAAGCATCCCTGACAGATGGCCATCCAGCCTCTGTTTAAAGACCTCCAAGGAAGGAGACTCTATCACCCTCCGAGGGAGTGCATTCCACTGTCGAACAGCCCTTACTGTCAGGAAGTTCCTCCTAATGCTGAGGTGGAATCTCTTTTCCTGTAGCTTGCATCCATTGTTTCGGGTCCTGTTCTCTGGAGCAGCAGAAAACAAGCTTGCTCCCTCTTCAATATGACATCCTTTCAAATATTTAAACAGGGCTATCATATCACCTCTTAACCTTCTTTTCTCCAGGCTAAACATCCCCAGCTCCCTAAGTCGTTCCTCGTAGGGCATGGTTTCCAGACCTTTCACCATTTTTGTCGCCCTCCTTTGGACACGCTCCAGTTTCTCAATGTCCTTTCTGAATTGTGGCGCCCAGAACTGGACACAATATTCTAGGTGGGGCCTGACCAGAGCAGAATACAGTGGCACTATTACTTCTCTTGATCTAGACACTATACTTCTATTGATGCAGCCTAAAATAGCATTGGCCTTTTTAGCTGCCGCATCACACTGTTCACTCATGTTCAACTTGTGGTCTACTTGGACTCCTAGATCCCTTTCACACGTAGTTTCATTCAGCCAGGTGTCACCCATCCTATATTTGTGCATTTTATTTTTCCGCCCAAAGTGCAATACCTTACATTTCTCCGTGTTGAATTTCATTTTGTTAGCTTTGGCCCAGCTTTCTAGTCTATTCAGGTCATTTTGAATCTTGATCCTGTCCTCTGGGGTATTAGCTATTCCCCCTAATTTGGTATCATCTGCAAATTTGATAAGTATGCTCCCAATTCTGTCATCCAGGTCATTGATAAAGATGTTGAATAGCACTGGGCCCAGGACAGAGCCCTGTGGGACCCCACTGGTCACTTCTCTCCAGGATGAAAAGGGGCCATTGTTGAGCACCCTTTGGGTTCGGCCGGTCAACCAATTACAGATCCATTTAACAGTTCCTTTGTCTAGCCCACATTTTACAAGCTTGTTTGCATGAATGTCATGGGAAACCTTGTCAAAGGCCTTACTGAAATCAAGATATACTATATCCACAGCATTCCCTTCATCTACTAAGCTGGTAATTTTATCAAAGAAAGAGATCAGGTTTGTCTGGCATGACTTGTTTCTCTGAAACCCATGTTGACTTTTTGTGATGATGGCATTGCCTTCTAGATGTTCACAGACTCTCTGTTTAATGATCTGCTCCAGAATCTTTCCTGGTACTGATGTCAGACTAACTGGACAATAATTGTTGGGATCCTCTTTTTTCCCTTTTTGAAGATGGGGACGTTTGCCCTACGCCAGTCTGCTGGGATCTCTCCTGTTTTCTAGGAGTTCTCAAAGATTATTGCCAATGGCTCCGATATTACATTTGCCAGTTCTTTTAATACTCTTGGATATAGTTCATCTGGTCCTGGAGACTTATATTCATTTATATTAACAAGGTATTCCTCTACTATCTCTTTACTTATTCTGTGCTGAAATTCCCCTATTCTGTCCTCTGCTCCATTATCCTCAGGTTGAGCACCCTTTGCCTTTTCTGAGAAGAATGAGGCAAAGAAGGTGTTGAGTAATTCTGCCTTTTCTCTGTCCCCTGTTAACATTTTGCCATCTTCTCCACGCAGTGGCCCTACTATTTCCTTCTTCTTCCTTTTGCTGCGGACATATCCAAAAAAGCCCTTTTTATTGTTCTTAACCTCTCTAGCAATTAAATCATTAATTTTAGCCCCAAAACTTGACCTTGACCTATACATGAGTTCTAATTACTTGAGTAAATAATAATAATAATAATAATAATAATAATAATTATTATTATTATTATTATTATTTATACCCCACTCTTCAGCCAAGGCTATGAGAGCGGCTTACAATTTGTTAATTAGACATTTCCCTGCCCTCAGGCTTACAATCTAAAAACGACTGTCGTTATTTCAATTGGGAAATGTGTTGCATTTTACAGCAAAATGGCACTCAGTCAGAAGGCCACTAATAGTAATGACTTATGTGGGGAGCAACTCGCTGAACAGAAGCTCCGTGTTGTGGACTAATGGGTTTCCAGTCTCCACACTTTCCTCAAAACAAAACACACAAAGATAGCCAAGAGTCAGATTTCAGGAATTGAGGAAGAGACACTGGACTGGACTGCTTCTTGAATCTGATTTCTGAGTTAGGAATACAGTGGTGTCTCGGGATACGAAATGATCGGGTTACGAAATTTCCGGGATACGAAAAAGTTGGATTGGCAAAAACTGTTTCGGGTTACGAAATATTTTTCGGGTTACGAAATTCATTTCGGCGCGAAATTCAAATGCTGCAAAGTGCAGCTATAGGCTTTCCAGTGCTAACGGAAAAGTGTTTCGGGTTACGAAATTTTCGGGTTACGAAAGGAATGGCGGAACGAATTAATTTCGTAACCAGAGGCACCACTGTAATGGTAAAAGAGGGCATGCCTGAAGGGCATGATCACCTTAAGAGAGCAGGATTTAAGGCCTGACTAGAACAAGACTTAGTACTGTTCCTTGCTGTGGCTGACATGATGGATTGGAGGAGCTGGATGAAAAAGTCTAGAACCCTAAATCCATCTCTTCCTCTCCCCATCTAATGTTTACTGGTCTTTTAGATAATAGCTTAAAAATAACAGGTATACTCTAGTTCAGCATCTTCCAACTTGGTAACAAGGATGAAACTAAAAGGGAACGTATCAAATATAATAGCTCTGATTTTAAGATGCCTCCAGATATTTAGGCATTCAAGTACATGCACTATTACTTGCCCCTGGTACAAATAGTTTTTTAAAAATGTGGCCAAGATTTAAGACCTTAAGATTAAATTTAAAGGTTCACCTTGACTGTGGAGAGTCTTCTTGAAAATCAGTAAGCGATACAGTAGCTTCAGGTTTCTTGAGTTTTTGAGCAATGAAACTTAGTGAAGGTTTTTCTCCACCAAGGCGATCCTGTAAGGAGCACTCTCGGTTGCGATTGATTTCAGAATATGGGCAGCCAATCAATCTGCATTAAAAATGGAAAATATAATCTAATTATTCCACTTTCTCCTTTAGAGGACCTTACAAACTAGGTGAGCTTATATAATACAGCAATTTGCAAGAGCAACAAATAACAGGATGTTCAGCAGCCTCAGGCTAAAATAGAAATTCTTCAGAGAGAGAGAGAGAGAGAGAGAGAGAGAGTTTTCAGATAGAGAAGGAAAAAAGTACATTACCTGACAAAATAACTCAGTCCCTCAGGAGCACTTAGTAGCTGAATGAACTTGTAAACTAAATTTTATTTCACAAATATCAAGGACACACTGGTTTTTTCATACCTCTCTATTGCTCTCAGATACCAACTTTTACATAATATATAATGTAGCCAGATTTTGTGAGCAGTGGTTAAAATATGGCAGACAATGATTTCGGCAAGACACTAACATTAAACTTGTCTGGATGTATTGAGGTCATCCTGAAGGGATGATTTTAGATTATGTTTTAACCAGCTTTCTTTTATACTGTACTGTACTATTTTACTTGTGCTGGCCTATGACTGTAATAAAGAAATTCTATTTTCTCTGTAATTTAAAGCAAATCTTTACACAAAATCCAGAAAGCAGTGTGTGTGTGTGTGTGTGTATGGTTAGCTAGAAGGCAAGGTATATTGAAGGTTAAGCAAGGGGTGACTTAATATATTGCATTACACACCTTAAATAAAGACAATAAAAAAACAACAACTATGATCTAGCTCTCGCAAAGAAATGGATTCTAGCCTTCCCTTGAGAACACATACACTTCTGGCACCTTCTCAGTGACCAACAGCAGGCTTTTCATGCTGAAGATAAAGAATTCAGGATTTGAAAGAGTGATTACACTTTAGTTAGAACCACCTCATTCATCTAGGTTGCTAGGATTATACAGCACAGTTCTTAAAAGATTTATGATGGCTAATTTGTTTCTCTATGCTCTAATCAAAGTACTGATTTTGACCTTTTGGCTCTACCCAAATATTAATCTCCCCTCATTGTGAATTAACACTGCCAGGAAAGGCTCTCTTGTGAGTGGATCCTCCATCTAAAGTGCAGCAGGTGATGACAATGTTTTGAACCTTTTCAGAAACAGGATATCAGTTATGGAACTTTCTACCCAGGTTGTGTCATGATCCAAGACCCTAGCAGTGACCTGAAAATGGACTTGAAGGCTGGAGAATCAGTTGTATCAACAAGAAAGCACTGGGCCTGAGTATCACTGGGGAACCAGAAAGCCTCAAATCCTGGACCACTACTGACCACCACTTGTAGCAGGAGCTCTTGAAAAGAAGGATGAATGCTAGAATCCAGAACAAAGATGGATACCATTAAGGCTCCTTACTTTGTAGGAAGACATGGAGTCCAAGAGGAAGGTCCAGAACCAAAGCATAAAATCTCTTCATCAGGTTAAGTTGCTCACTCGGAGCAATTCCAAGTATTGCAATGATCAACAAGCCCTGCTGCATCAACATAACATGGATGTTCATTGGGCATTCTCCCTACTTGCTTTTAGATGGCAGGTGGAAACCTTTTTATTTCAAAGCACCTTTAATTTTGCTCAAAGAGATGTGCTGTATACCAAATATACCATATCAGGGGGTGCTGAAAAGTTCTTGCCCTGACCCTCTTTCCAAAATCTGAGTGTAATTTTGTCATCAAAGCTTGAAAGAGTGTTCTTTTGTATTATAGACTGCTAATTTGCTGGATCAAACCTCTAATTTCTGAAATTATTCAGATCATTGATAGAACAATGTCAACAAACAGTGTGGAATTTTCATGCACTGAACTCTGGGCAGTCAAGAAGTTCTTGTTCCCCCAGTAGAAAACTCCAAAGGAAATCCGTAACTGTATGATCCAAACATTGAGTGAAAAGTGCCCATCATACTCAATTGTGAAGAAGTGGTGTGCTAACTTTCAGCATGGAGCGTCTGAGACCCAAGATGCAGAAAGATCAGGCAATTGCAAATAAATAAACAGAAATATGTCTTGCTTGACAGAGAGCATTCTCTGAAGATGCCGGCCACATGCTGGCAAAACGTCAGGAACAAACTCTTCTAGAACATGGCCACATAGCCCGAAAACCCCACAAAAAGCCATCCCATCTTTGTTTCACCGTTTAAAGTTTCTTCTTCAATAACACTGGAACAGTTTTTAAAGTCACTATTATGTGCTTTCAAGTCATTTCCAATTTATGGTGACCCTGAGGTGACCCTATCACATTTACTCAAATTAATACTTCATCTGTTGTTTTTATGTCCCTTCAAGACATATCTATCTTATGGCAACCCTATAACAGGCAAGTTTCTTCAGGCGTTTGCCTTTGCCTTCCTCTGAGGCTGAGAGTGTGTGACTTGCCCAAGGTTTCCATGGCTGAGGAGGGATTCAAACCCTGGTGTCCAGACTCACAGTCCAACACTCAAACCACTACACCACACTGTACAAGCAGGAACAAGCCACTGAAGCTCTCCTTAAGGCAGGGAGTAATTATCTACTCCTTGAACTGATTAGAGTTTGTATTCCTTTTTACTGAGAAAAGGATGTCTCAAGCCACTGAAGCTCTCCTTGTCCATTGGTACAGTTGTGAGATACTTTGGGATTGTAAAGGGTAGCCTGGGATTCGCATACAGTCCCAAGGCAGGTTTTTATGGTCCTTGACTAACAGAGTTCTCTTTTTCTGCCCCACCTTTCAATTAATAGCTGGGAGGCCCCAGGAACACAAAGCAAATGCCACCTACACCAATTAACATTTATAAAGTATTTTTCAAAATCAATGGACTTTTCAGCTATTTCCAGTTTGGGAGTTTTGTCAGTCTCAGCAGATTGCAAAGGATTCTAGAAGAAAACTGGCTCCTAGACGCATTACTTTCACCCTGCCCCTGTTCTAAACCATCTGATCTGTCTTTTTCCCTTTAATGTAGCCCCATTTTATATCTCAGGTTTGATGCCACTTTTCTGTGGTATCAGTATTACGTTTGGCAGTGAAACCAAGTACAACGCACAAGGGGGAAGTACAAGAACAGGATTTTAGAGCATGAATTTATATATGCATTTATATTCATATTTCACTGAGGCTGCACTACTTGAAAAAGACGTGTTTGACAACACAATGCCCTCAACAAGCCACTTAAAATCATACCAGAACTCTCAGACACACATACGTGTAATGTGTTCCATATCTGGGGCCTCTAACATGACCCAATCCTTGACAACCTGGAGTAGGGCATCCTTGTCCTGCTGTCCCAGATGGATCTGCAGTACCTAAAAAAAAATTCAGTAACAGATTTCACTTCCAAGTCTGGTTTCAAATAATTATGTAAAGAGGGTATAAAAATAACCTGCATCATTCGTCATCTCACCTGGTGGAAGCTGTAGGTCATGTCCAGTTTTTGCACACCAGCCCACAGGGTGAATGTTTGGACTATCGGCATCAATCCAGAAATCAAAATAATTGTCCCAACCATCAAAATGTATCTAACCAGGAAGGAAAACAAATGAAGAAAAGGTTGGGACATTATGGAAGTGATAAAACTGTCTATGTAATATCTTGGAGTTCTTTGTAGTAGCCTGCAATTCTTTGGAATGAACTGCCTTGGGAGACTGTGCACTCTCCTTTGTGGATGTCTTTACACAGAGGCCGGATAGCCATCTCAGGCGTGATTTGGGTCTGTACGGCAAGGGGTTCAACAGTGGTTCTGGTCCTACCTCTCTGGGAGGTCCCAGATGGTGCAGCTGGGAGACGTGTGCTCCGATGAGAGGGCCCTTAAAACTGGGGTCCCTCAAGGAGCCATTCTGTCTCCCATGCTATTTAACATTTACATGAAACCGCTGGGAGAGATCATCCGGAGATATGGGGCGCGGGGTTATCAGTACGCTGATGACACCCAAATAATTTTCTCTATGTCTCCGACTGATGCAGTGACTGATGATGGCGTCTCTCCTCTCGTGGCGTGCCTGGAGTCAGTAATGGGCTGGATGAGGGAAAACCGACTCAGATTGAATCCAGAGAAAACGGAGGTACTTGTGATAGGTTCCCCTGGTCCAGGAATGGCGGTAGTTCCACCTGTCCTGAACGGGGTCACGCTCCCTGTGAAGGACTCTGTGCGCAGTCTGGGGGTGCTTCTTGACTCGTCGCTTCACCTGACTGCTCAGGTGAATGCGACGGTCAAGAACACCTGCTATCAGCTTCGGCTTATTCGCCAGCTGTGCCCATACCTGGACCAGAGGGACCTTGAAACGGTAGTACACGCTCTGGTAACCTCGAGATTGGATTTCTGCAACGCACTCTACATGGGGCAACCCTTATACCAAACCCGGAAGCTACAAATGGTTCAGAATATGGCAGCCAGGCTGGTCACTGGTACTTCCAGGGCCAGCCATATTACACCAGTGCTCAAAGATCTGCATTGGCTGCCTATTCGCTTCCGGGCACAATATAAGGTGTTGGTAATGACCTATAAAGCCCTAAATGGCTTGGGCCCAGGATACCTGAAGGACCGCCTCTCCCCATACAATCCGTCCCGCACCCTCAGAACATCTGGGCAGCAACTACTTAGGGTGCCAGGGGCTAGGTTGACCTCCACTACGAGGAGGTCATTTTCCATCGTCGCCCCGGCCCTTTGGAACACGCTGCCCATTGAGCTCCGCTCGGCCACCTCCCTGGCCCAATTTAGAAAGGATCTTAAAACCTTTCTATTTCAGGATGCATTCCCCGATTAGAGTCCAGTGGGCCTCCCTTCCTCTTTTGTGGCAAAGAGGACAGGCTAACGGGGCTTTTATTCTGTTGTGTATTGTGTTAATTCTGTTGTTTATGATGTTTGATGTATATGATGTATTTTATTGTTTTAATATGCTGTAAACCGCCCTGATCTTCGGAAGGGCGGTATAAAAATAAAGTTTTTATTATTTTATTATTATTAACTAAGTAACTTTTGCAATCCTTTTCAATTATATGATACCATAATTCTACATATTAAGAATCAGTGATATTCATACAACCCCTTCCGGCTTTAGGACTAACACAGTCTTTTAGTTTAGTCTGTTGAGGACACCTGGTGAGTAAACACAAGAATTTGTCCTACATTGACTCAGGCCATGAGGGATTCATCTAGCTCAGTACCATCTATACTGACTGGTAGCAGGTCTCCTGAGCTTAAAAGAGGAATCGTTCCCAATTCTTTCTGTAGATGCTGGGGAGTGAGTCTGGAACCTTCTGCATACAAATCAGGTGCCCTTTCTCTGAGCTATGGTCCTTCCACAATAAAGACACAGGGCCTACTCAAAATTAAAGGGAGCACACTTTCTTCATGTGAATGAGGATGAGTTTGGCAAGATCTTGCATTTGGACATCTAGGAAATGTGAATATTCAGTAAGAACAAATATTTGTTAGCTTGTACTAATGAAAATTTCCTTTAAAAACATGTAGAGGAAAAGATGCCAGAAATGCTCTTGGAAGTTTCATTTAACATGGTATTTCATAAGCACTGGTCCATATTTCACTTTGTTTCTGAGTCAAATTTCTTTTCTGGACAACTTGAAAAATGATCTGAAATGACTTCAGACAAACTCTTTCTGAACAAAAAATGTAGCTGTTTTCAACCTTGGTGATCACTGATTTTGTATTGGCCACAAGGTACTCTGGTAACTACATTAAACTATGAATTTTACATCAAATAAACCAGACATGAGAGGAACTCTTCCATTGTTTATGCTGCTGCTTACAATTCAACTGTAAACTTTGAAAAGCCAAGAACAAAAGACATGGTACATTACTTTCCTGGTCTCTATACAATTCCTTCATTATGTTTTTTTTAATTAAATTTTTTAAATTAGGTATCCTCAGAGAGAGAATGCTGGTCTATAAGAATCATTGCTTCAACCCAGTAAGAGAGTTCTGATATTATTAATTCTAATCCTTCTGAATAAGAATTGAAGCAAACTACTAAGGTTCACAGGGGGGAAATTCATTGTTCACTCACCCAATCTGTGAACTGAGGAAGATTTTCAATCTCTGTATCTGACAAACTTCAATTTTATACAGTAATTGGAATGCAAGCTGATATGATTATTATAGGATGGAAAGTAAAACCCTGATGTTGAGATCTTCTTTGAAAGTAATCCTTAAGGTATGAGAGCTCTAACATGGCAAATTTATGTGAAACTGCTTAAGGTGGAGAAATATACATGCAGCAACTGTAGTTTCACACTAAGCAACATTAAAAGAAAATCTAGCAATATCGATCAGGAGTGTTGCAATTTGTATTGGGGAATAAAATCTATTTGCCATATTGCTTTTTTTTCTAAAAAGCTTGAACAAAAGTATTATTTTTAAATAGCCCTATGGCTTATTTGAATAAAGCATATACCTTGACATGATGGTCATCTTTATCAACAATAGTTGCCACTCTAATTAACATTGGATTTCTTTTGTCCACAGCTTCTAGTTTCATATTAGCCTGAAATCCATGAGCTGGGCGCTGTAACAGAATATATTGCAAAATGGAAACAAAAATCACTGAAGTTATAGTGCAATCAGTATAATCACTTAAAGGCCCAGTGTGGACACAATGCTAAACTATAAGCCATTATTACAAGAACAGGCCAGCTCAAATGTTCCACTATTGGAATAATCAGAGGATGGGATCAGAAGAATCTGCTTCTGGTACAAATTAACTACTAACTGTAGATGTAATTTTGATGCAAACAACAAAAATCAGTTAGTTTAAACTGAGAAGCAGATACTTCAAATCTTCTATGACAAGTGCTGGGATAGAAAGAAACATTCAATTTGGCTTATTTCTATAATTTCTATGATGTAGTGTTAATGACAGCCAGTGTAGCATAGTGGTTTGAGTGTTGGATTATGACTCTGGAGAGCAGGGTTTGATTCTCAGATTGGCCATGAGACCCACTGGGTGACCCTGGGCAAATCACATTTCAGCCTCAGGGCAAGGCAATAGCAAACCTCCTCTCAGCAAATATTGCCAAGAAAACCCCATGATAGGTTCACCTTAGGGTCGCCCTAAGTCGGAAACAACTTGAAGACACACAACAACAACAACAACAACAACAACATACTGGATATATCCTTTTATGCCACAGGAATAAATCCACACCACTACTGCACTTACAGTCACTAACAACACTCCTTTAAGCACCCATTTAGATATTTAAAGAATGCAGTCATGTCGCCCCTCAGTCTTCTTTGGCAAGTTGGACAATGGTCCTTATGGTCTCTTCCAGCTGTATGATTCTTTACCGGGCCAAACATGCCTAACTCTCTCAAATCTTTCCTCATATTTTGTACCTCTTGTCATCCTTGCTGCTGTTCTCTAAACCTACTCCAACTTGTCTATATCCTTCATATAATGAGATGACCAAAATTGAATGTACTACTCAAGATGAAGTCTGATCAGTGCAGAATATAGTGGGACTATTAAATGTACAAAACACTGCAACCAGAATGCTGACTGGGGGCAGTTTCAGGGAGCGTGTAACTCCCTTGTTAAAATAGCTTCACTGGCTACCGGTTCGTTTCTGGGCAGAATTCAAAGTGCTGGTCCTATAAAGCCCTACATGGCTTAATTCCAGATTATTTGAAAGACTGTATCTCCCCATACAAACCTGCTAGAGCCCTAAGATCTTCCGAGGAATGCTTTGTCCTGGTCCCGCCACCATCACAGGCTTGCCTGGTGAGGACATGAGAGAGAGACCCTTCTCAGTGGCTGCTCCTGCCCTCTGGAATGCCCTTCCGTGAGAAGCAAGGCTGGCCCCCTCCCTGCTTGCCTTTCAAGCAAAAATGGCTTTATTCAGGCAGGCTTTTGATGTATAATCATGGGGTGGCTTGGACGTTTGTTATATAGAGTGGATATAATGGTTTTAGGTGGTTTTAATGTCTCTAATTTTATATTGTTTTTAGATGATATTTTTAATTGTTTTATTGTAATATGTTTTTAGAATTTTTATTTGTGAGCTGATTTGGGTCCCTTTTGGGGAGAAAGGCGGGACAGAAATCAAATCAATTACATCCCTTGTATTGATAAGTACAATTCTATTAATGCAGGCTAAAATATTATTTGACTTCTTTGCTGCAGCATCGTACTGCTGGGTCATGTTCAACTTAAGATCAAAAATAATTCCAGGGTCCTTTTCACATGTACTGCTGATAAGCCAAATATCTCCCATTCTATACATGCACATTTGGTTTTTGTGATCCAAATACAGAATTTTGCATTTGTTTCTGTTGAATTCCATTCTATTAGTTTGAGCCCAATTTTCTAGTTTATCAAGATCTTCAAAAACACCTATCTTCCAATGTGTTAGCTACACCCCTCCCAGTTTTGTATTAGCCCCAAACACAATAAGATTCTCCTTAACTCATCAACTAAATTATTGATAAAAAATATTGAAGTGTTGGTCCCAGGACAGAACCTTGTGGCACTCCACCAGAGACTTCCCTCCAGTTTCAAACTCAGCCATCGATGATTACACTTTGAACACACTTTTCCAAAGAGTTGTGGATTCATCTGATACTGTTCCCATCTATTCCACATTCAGTTAGTTTGTAAATCAAAATTTTATAGGGGGCTTTATCAAATGCTTTGTTGAATTCAGATAAACAACATCTACAGTATTCCCCCCATCTAATATCTAATATAATAATAGACGCTATGATTCTAATAAACTTTGTTGTTGTTATCCACCCTCGAGTTGATTTCGACCCATGGCGATCCTGTAGATGAGATGATATATATATTACCATGCTGACTCCTACAAATCACTGCATTGTCATTCAGATACTTGGAAAAGACTTCTTTATCAGTTTACAACTTGGAGAAAGAAACTTTAAAGTCTGTGTGCTTTAAACTAGTTGGGATTTCTTAATATAACTCCAGGTGCTTTTTACTATGCAATTTTCCTTTTTACATTTTTTTTATTTAAGAGTTCACTTTTTAAAAGCCAGATTCATTCTTTAAGGGAGGGTGAAGGGGAAGCTCTGGTCATATGTCTCCATGACCAGGATTAGCAGGAACCCTGTAATTATGATTCTGTTTTTCCGATAGCCATAAGGCAGAGGGGAGGGTCTTGAGCCCTTACACCCTCATGAATTTGAGTGAGATTAAATCTCCAATGAAGGGCTTGTTGGCAGCACTACTGTACTGGGAAATGTAGGCAAGTCTGAGAAGATCGCAGCCACATACCAGGCTCCATTTTGCCATGGCCCTGTTCTATAATTGTGAATTCTAGCATTACATGGTCATAAAGTACCAGATATTTTGATTACTGCAAGAGATTTTAAAGTTGTAATTCATCAGTAACAAACTCAGAAAAATATTGACCAACCAGTTTAAATGCTCTCGCTGGGGCCGCCTGAGAGCCAGTTTCCTCTAAGTATTTCTCCCATGAGAAGGTTTTGAAATCTTTGTATTCTGTAAAGAAATTTAGGAATATCATCAGACTTCAGCTACAACTACAAGCTACAGTTAGTGCAAGATAACAAAATAACACATAGTTATTAGAAATTAAAACACTTATTTATTTTACTGAATGCATACAATAATTACTATAACCTTTTACTTGGTGAGATACTTGTTCAGTCTTGGTGTCAAACTAAGACTTGGTATAACACAAATAGGCTTCAGGTTCATGTATCCTAACTTTCCTTATGTACTCCAATTCCCTCCTTTTCAACACAGATTGTAGGCTGGAATGGGCAACCTCTGAGGCTCCACAAACCATTCTTGCACTTGCCTAGACTTTGATGGGCTGCAACCCCAGCTACCCACCCTGAAAAAACTTCTGCCTTTAAAATGGCAAATTGTGCTTTCAGAAAGCTCTGGTGAGCACGATTTGCCCAGGTGCCCATGAGAAATTTGGAGATTAGAAGGGATCCAAGTACATGCATGTGTACCTCATGGTTGTTTTACCCTCATGATTGTTTTAGGGTATAGCTTCTGAATTAAGAGTAACAGCCTCTTATCAATATAGGTCCATACAAGCTTAACTCACAAATGGTTCCCAATTTATTAGACCAAAGGTTGAAGAAAAGTCAATGAATGCAGCAAAAAGCCATTTAGGACTGCCATTTATGAATTAAATTATGTAACACAAAAATCTGGTCCACTGTAATATGGCCTTTCCTAAACTCATTTTATTCCTGTTGAAGAATATTATTGTTAGCCTTTGAAGGAAGAAATGGCTATAGAACTTGGAATTAATATTCAATAAACTAATTGGCTGATAATCTGAGGATCTGATGTATCTCTTTTTGTGTAAATTGGGAAAGTTATGCTCTGCTTCTACCCCTCAGGAAAAATGCCTATACTATTTAATATAATGAAATAGTTTTGCTAACAGAGGGGCCCCACAATTTAAATTTGTTCTTGAAGACCTATGATAAAATCATATCCCCACCTGGTTCCTTGTCTGTTGATCACTTCTTGTTCTGAAACTGAAAGCCATTCAGGTAATGACATCAGCAGCACCACATTAGTGGTTGATTTATTAAAATGGAAAGCAATGAGCAATGCATAGAAAAGGAAAGGCGTTTCCCCCACCCCTCTGTATTGCTAGATCAAATGATTCACCTGACTACTTCTTGCTCTCCTTCTTACCTATCTGAAAAATTTTCAAACTCTGTCCAGCACCAAGCCTGAATGGGAGGGAGGGGTCAGTGCGGAGAAATACTGAGCTGAGTTAATAAGTAGTTGTATATGATCAAGAGTTACGTTGTGACTTTTCCTATCATACGGCTAACTTTTCCAGTTCTGTTCCTGTTTTCCTACTTTTACCTAAATGGTTGAAGTTGCAACACAATTTCTTTTTTGGTCTGAGATGCACACAGTTTACAGCATTGTTAGCTAGAAAGGTGGTATAAATGTGTTTTCTCTTTAGCTGCCCCATGTATTGTTAAAAGCAATGCTTGGAGATGGATTATAAACAGAGCTAGGGTTGTTTTATTATTATTATTCCTGCTTGGTGCTGATCTTGGAAAATTTAATTCACAGACAATGAATATCTATTAATTAGTTAGACTTAGCAATTTTTATCTGAACTGATGTTGATGTGGAATGCATTGTGCTATGACTGATGTTTAATGTATTATACTTAATTTCACAAGGAGCCATTCCTAGCTCTCAGGCTTTGGTCTTTAAATCTAAAGTCCTGAAATTCTCCTGATCAGGCAATCTTGTTTGTGATCCAGCTGCATTAGAAAATTATTATCTCTAATATGGAAAATGAAAAAGTTCTATTCACCCAGGACAGAAAGGGGTTAGTATCCCTCATTGTACACATTCACCAGACTTGGTTACAGGGGACAGCTTCACCAGACTGCACATGATCAGGATGAAAATAGTCAGACACTGTAAGCAAAACATCTGACCAGTTTTCCAAATATCTGGTCTGTTCACTCTCCACACTGGAAAAAATCCAAGAATGCCATATGAGACCACTTAGTAAAGTTAGATGACCATGTTAAATCTCATGCTGCCTCATTTGAAATTTGGGCCTCGGTAATCATCAGGTTCTACATGATGATGTAATTGCCAGCTAAGCTTTCAGCTTTATAAGATTAACTTCTTGCACTCTTTGGAAGATATCACAGGTTCTGCAGTGTCCTAATTTGTTCAACTCTGTTAAATGACTTCTTTTCCTTGCTGCTGCAATTTATACTCTACATTAGTTTCCTCAGATGTTGCCCACAGCATATAACCTGGTTGGAACATGAAACATTCAAAAGGTTTTCAATTTTCTCTATCCATAGAATACTGGACTATACATATGTTCTGTTCCCCTGAAACTCTCCTTACTTTTCCCCAAAATGTATGCTGCCCCAATGAAATCAATTTCATATAATATTTCAGTACTTACTGTTGTTGTTTGTTGTTGTTGTTATTATTATTATTATTATCATGCCCTTCTCCCGAGGCTGGGACTCAGGGAGGCTTAAAACATTAAAAAACATCATAAAAATACATTTATAAATGTTTTCACCTTCAACATAAAATAGTACTTGCAACATACCAGCTGGTGTTGTCAGAGGAGTTCCAGTTTCTTGGCAGTAACCAACAGGTCGAATATATGGGCTACTAGCATCACACCTGTATTGCAACAGAGTAGTGGTTCCAGTTCAGTATAAGATGAAATGTGCCTATGCAAATTGAGTTGGCACACTGAAATAATGGCATTTACCTATGTATTGACTCATCATTCAACCACTGATTTAATAGGTCTATTCTAGTTGGAGTTAACCAGCAAAATTCATTACTTTCTCCCTCTCTCTCTCTTTTGCTGAATATGAAGATCATACTTTCCAATCTTAATAAAATTATATATTTTGATAAGAAAACCATGACTGAAATATTAGTTATATACAAATTAGTTATGAATTAATCTCCAGGACCAGATTAACTACATCCAAGGGTATTAAAAGAACTGGCAAATGTAATAGCGGAGCCATTGGCAATAATCTTTGAAAACTCCTGGAAAACAGGAGAGATCCCAGCAGACTGGAGGAGGGCAAACATTGTCCCCATCTTCAAAAAGGGAAAAAAGAGGATCCTAATAATTATCGTCCAGTTAGTTTGACATCAATACCAGGAAAGATTCTAGAGCAGATAATTAAACAGAGAATCTGTGAACATTTAGAAGGCAATTCCATAATCACAAAAAGTCAACATGGGTTTCAGAGAAACAAGTTATGCCAGACAAATCTCATCTCTTCTTTTGATAAAACTACCAGCTTGTTAGATGAAGGGAATGCTGTAGATATAGTATTGATTTCAGATCTCCATGACATTCTTGCAAACAAGCTTGTAAAATGTGGGCTAGACAAGCCAACTGTTACATGGATTTGTAATTGGTTGACAGACCAAAGCCAAAAAGTGCTCAACAATGGCTCCTTTTCATCCTGGAGAGAAGTGACCAGTGGGGTCCCACAGGGTTCTGTCCTGGGGGCAGTGCTTGGATGACAGAATTGGGGGCATACTCATCAAATTTGCAGATGACACCAAATTAGGAGAGTAGCTAACACCCCAGAGGACAGGTTCAAAATTCAGAATGACCTTAACAGATTAGAAAGCTGGGACGAAGCTAACAAAATGAATTTCAACACATAAAAATGTAAGGTACTGCACTTAGGGCGGGAAAATAAAATGCACAGATATAGGATGGGGAACACCTGGCTGAACGAGAGATTTATCCGTGTGAAAGGGATCTGGGAGTCCAAGTAGACCACAAGTCAACAGTGCGATGCGGCAGCTAACAAGCCAATGTGATTTTAGGCTGCATCAATAGAAGTATAGTATCTAGATCAAGGGAAGTAATAGTCCCACTCTATTCTGCTTTGGTCAGGCCCCACCTGGAATATTGCTCCAGTTCTGGGCACCACAATTTAAAAAGAATGTTGAGAAACTGGAGCGTGTCCAAAGAAGGGTGACCAAAATGTCAAAGGGCCTGAAAACCATGTTCTATGAGGAACGACTTAGGGAGCTGGAGATGTTTAGCCTGGAGAAGAGAAGGTTAAGGGGTAATATGATAGCCCTGTTTAAATACTTGAAGGGATGTCATACTGAGGAGGGAGAAAACTTGTTTTCTGTTGCTCCAGAGACTAGGACCCGGAGCAATGGATGCAAGGAAAAGAGATTCCACCTCAACATTAGGAGGAACTTTCTGACAGTAAGGGCTGTTCGACAGTGGGACAAACTCCCTCGGAATATAGTGGAGTCTCCTTCCTTAGAGGTCTTTAAACAGAGGCTGGATGGCCATCTGTCGGGGATGCTTTGATTTGGATTTCCTGCATGGCAGGGGGTTGGACTGGATGGCCCTTGCAGTCTCTTCCTACTCTATGATTCTATGATTCTACAACAAATATTCATTCCACTTTAGGGAAAGAGCCATCCAAGCACAGGGTAATTGCCTATGTCATTCAGGCCAGGCAAGGATCACATAGTCTAGAACAAATCTTTTAATACAGTACTGGTAATCCTCAAAATCCTCCTTCAGTTTTACTAGAAAGCATAGAAACAGAGGCGTGTTACAGACTGCCCAAAACCATGCGGCTCCCTCACGGAGCAAAAAGCCCCAAAATGGCGCTTCTTTCCGCATCATATGCGACATGCGGATGCAGCGCGTCCGCTACGTAAAGATGGCGCCCCCCGTGTGGAACAGGCACCATCATTTTGTACGGACTGGGTCCGTATTTTATGCCCGTCTGTAAGGGGCCAGAGAGAACCAAAAAAGACACACAAGAAGACGACTAAGAAGGAGATATGGGAAGAGTAAAAAAGAATAGCCTGATCTGTGCTCTTAAAGTGGGTTTTGATTTCTCCCTCTCTGCAGACAAGAATGAACATCCACAGTAATCAATGTTTCATTCTTGTTCTCTGAGAAGGAGCTATCCAAGCATAGGGTTTGCCATCACTATTTTTTTTAAAAAACACACCCAAAAGTACAGATCAATGTATAGTGGTTTAAGAACTGGACAAGGTTCAGAAAGTTCATATCCCTGTTCAGCCACAGAAACCCATTGGGTGACTTTGGGCCCATCACACTTAATCAGCCTTAGAGGAAGTCACAGCCAAACCTCTAAGGCTCATCTGAATGAATCTTGCCAGGAAAACCATATGATAGGGTTGCCATAACCAGAGTTTTTACTTGAAGACACGTAATGACAACAAATAGCTAAACATAAAACACAATTTTGTTCTTTTTCTTTTACTTCCATTTTGTTTTGTTTTCTACTGATTTTGTTTTCTGGATTTAGTATTGTTTATTGTCATAACTAAAATATTTCTAAAAGAATGGATGAGCTGGCTGGAGTCCTGCTGGAGACTGGCAGGGTATAACACACAACTGGTGAAAGACTCAGTGAAGCATATTGATATAAGCATATTGATTTTATAAGAGCTTGTTGAAAATGGGCAAATTAGATATCATCAGTGCCCTACATAACTCATTGAGGGGGCCACTAAAAAGAACAAAGCTAAAATTCTGCTGCCCTAGTTGAATGACCAAGGACATAGTAAGGCTTTGGTGTTTGCACAGCATTGCAGAATCAAAGATTCTTAAAGTTGGAAGGGATCTTGAATCGCCACTCCTCCTCCAAGGAAATGACCATATCCATATCCTCATGGATATGGATAGGAAATCTGAAATAAACTCCAAGGAACTATGCCTAGGATTGAGTCTTCAGCCATGGAATCAATGTTTTGGTTGTCCTTTGGCAACTGCATGCTGCAACAATTCAGAACAATTGGGAGTCATGACAAACTGTTATGTAGTGGATAACTTCATTTCAGAAACACAAGCTTCAGCAGGTTTAGGAAGCTTTATTCAGAAAATGAAAGTTGTTCATAGCATAACAATGTGGTCTGGACTGAGGCAAATTCAGCAAGCAAGGCAGGATCTATGATCCTGGCAGGCAACCATGATAATGCTTTCCCTAGCTATCACTTAGTTTTCATTATCTTGCTCAAAACAGAGGACAGGACATGTCTTTATTAGGTTTTTTCAACTCTGGAAATTGTGTAGCTCCATGTACTGCCACTTGTATTGAGGAAGGCTGCAGTTATATACCTTTCTGATAAGGCTTAATCCTCAAGGCAGCAGCTGCTTTATGTAGAAGAGGAAGAAAGTCAGAGACATTAAAGAATCTGTCAGAGGAAGTACTGTCGGGGTGACTGGAATCATACCATTCAGCCTCAGTAAAATGAATAAAAACTAAACCCAGACCCTCATCACTGTTAAGACTGCACCAATACTAGAGCTTTGCAGTTGAGGCATTCTGGTTCCAAAACTTCAGAAAAATGCTACCTGGAAGACAAAGAAGCTAGAGCACAAACTATCTGCCCCTTAAAAGTGGGTTTTCAAACATTAAAAGATGAAGAGTTCCCTGGAATTTATTTTGAAAGGCTGCAGGGGAGAATTTTGTGAGAAACCACCTGATAAGGGCACTAACTAGATTGAAAGTGGCCCTAACCTATTATGCTTGTGTTTATTTTATTTTAAATAAAGTCATGTTCACTGGGAAAATGGTAGAGTAGTCTGCCGTTGCACCACTTGGACAGTAGGTGGTGCTGGTGCCACATATTGTTGCTGAAAATGCCAATTATATGAAGGCAGAGAAAAACCATTTAAGGCAAAGCAAAATGGCCACCCACAGTCTGAAAATGTATAAAATGGCCACCAGGTGCAACTTGAAGAATAAAGTGTGTCCTCTTGAATGGGGCACCTGATCCTCAGGTGTGAATATTAGTTCACGTTTGGCAGGCTTTCTTACACTTCTTAAAACCCTTCCATTTTCCGCTCATTTCCAGTTCAAAAATGCACTGATCCCCAATCCACAAGCAGCGATACCTTTTTTGAGCCAACTCCAAAGCATAAAATATATTACAAAACCTTTGGAAGCTTCTCTGGTTTCTTCATCAAACAAAGATGTAAAAAACCATGCAGGAGAAAAATGGCAGCTTGTAGATTTTGGATTTCGTTTATTTTGCTGCACGGCCAAAACAGCTACCCTTGTATATATTTTTCATTGATCCCCAAATTTTCACTGCTTCTGCCCATCATGACTGTGTCCAGCAAACAAATACAATTGGGAGAACTCTTATTGTCTGAATGGTGAATAACAACAGTCTCCAAATCAATTATCATTTCACAACCACCAGAGGAGATCAGTTGTAGTATGTTTAACCTGGGAGCTGCTGCACTTGTGGGTGCAATAGGTGAAACCAGTTTCCACATTATGGCTGATCCAAGGATGAGTCACTAGAATTACTCAAGAGGCCAACTGTGTCCTTTATGCTGGTTGATGGAGACTAAAATTCTTAAGGACAGAGACTTGTGTTCTTTAAGTGTTAAAGATATGTATTGGGTGTATTGAAACATATAGTGGAAGTACTAATAGGATGTATACTCTGACAGGAGAATTTGTATATAGGTAGAGGTTCAAGTGAGATGACAAAAATGAACACTTTTTAAAAATTTAATTAGCACCAGACCTTAGAAAAAAAGAAATGATCTATACATAACTGTGCGCTTATAATTCAGAAATCTGATTTGTAAATTTTAATAATGAAAATTAAGACAGAGAGATAGATGATAGATAGATACTGTATACACTCCTGTATAAGGCTAGAAAGTTCAGCCAAAAAGTTGGCTCCAAAAACCTGAGTTGACTTATCCACGGGTCATTGTAAGTACTATATATTAATTCTTAGTTAAAAAGGAACCATCCCCATGTAATGATATTATCTGTCCTGGAAGCACTAATTTCCATCTACTCTTTCATCCATCCAGCCTTTTAGTGTGAGCACCAACAGATACTTCTGCTGGGATTTTGTAAATTCTTTGGTATCATTTTCCATTTCATCCTCCTTTACATGCTCCTAGGTTTTACCCTCGACTTATCCATGGGTCATATCAAAATCCATAATTTGGACCCCAAAACCTACCTTCGACTTATACATGAGGTCAACTTATATACAGAGTATATACAGTAGATAGGATTCTTAAGGAGTTTGCCAAACCCTTTCCTACTGAACTGGTGAGAAGGGAGGCAGAAAAGGGTACCCACATGAAGGGTGATGAAGGGGAAGACCACTGCACTGGAACGCGATCCAAGAGAAGAAAGAAAATAAAACAAATACATTGGTACCTTTCTTGTTTTCCATTTTAAATACTTAACTGTGCCAACACAGGCAAGAAAAAATAAGATAAAGAACAGAATGTGTGGGATGGGTAGCCTATGAAGCCAGGCCAGCCAAAAGTACTATTGGACAAAGCTTGGGAATCACCAGTACTAAAAGATCTATTCTGTATTATATGATTACGCCAATAATTATCACATTGTGGCACAGGCCCTACTTAACAGAATGTGGAATACCTATTGCAGCAAAAAGTTCCAAGGATACAGAAAATCCTAAATTAGGCAGTGCCCTCCTTTCCTCCTAGCAAAGGCATGACTAGAATGGACTGAATGTTCACTATATTTATTCACTCTACTTACTTTCATATATGCTCTGGCTATTTGTCTATAGCAGAACCTACCATGTGAGCTTAAATTTGCAATGAAATATACAAATTTAACATTAGAAAAAGTTTAAAATCATTTTAAAAGTTCATAAAACATAATGACATCAGTGTAAGCATGCCTAGTTTACTGTTAAAGCACAAACTGGTCTGTAGATGTATCTTGTATTGTTTTAATGATTTCCCATATTTAATTAAAAGTAAAGTTGCATGAATGTCACAAGTACTTATTATGTTTGGAATCATACTTTCAGAAAATTAAAAGGCAAATGATCTTACAGTAATATAAATTAAAAATGGCCTGGCTCAAAATGTCCCAATACCTATTCCAAAATTATTCTATACTGTACATATTCTTGGCAATATCCACTTCTACAGAGCAGCATTTTAGTTGGGTGTACATTAGAAGTATTTTTTTTCCTTACCAGTAATCATAGCTTTCACCCCAGTTATCAAAATGAACCAGTAGCCGATTATCTAACATGTCTGCAATGGTTGCAACACACATCAAGGATGGATTCTTTTTATCTACTGCCTCTAATTTCATTCCCACTCGAAAACCAGAAGGTGTAACTGGCTAAGGAACAGAAGAAAATTGAAAGAACAATGTCATTAGCCAGCTCCATTAATATTCCTCTGCCTAATGGAAAATCTCACTTCGCCATCAAATCTCTCTGAGTTCATCATACACTCTTGAATTAAAAAAACCCTGCCTTATACCATGCCACCAAAAAGTCCCTCTATTTCAGCATTCTCTACTCTGACTAGCAGACGTTCTACAGCATCTCAAATGGAAGAAATCTTTCCCAGCTCCTATACTTGAGATCCTTTTAACTAGACATGCCCCCCCAAAAAAAAATTACCATCGAGCTAGGTTGCATTTAAATACTGCCTTCCTCCCATAAAATCCTTTATACCATTTATAGCAGTATAACATGAATACTACCTTTTGTTGGGGAAAAAAATCAAAATGGCAACTTCTGCTGTGGTAAATTTCAGCTAAGTAAATATGGTGAACATCTGGCCTTCCAGACGTTTTAGACAACAATTCTTACAATTCCTTACTGTTGATCGAAAGTTCAAAATACCTGATGGGACAAAAATCCTCCACCCTTCTCATGATCAGAAGATGATCACACAGGTATGCATCAAAAGACACTTTGTTGGTTCAGAGTTTTCAAACTTTTCTGTGTACAAGTGACCATGCAGATACAGCTATATAATGTCCATTATGTAATGTAATGTATGGTCCAAATGTCCACATTATGGGCCACTGACTTAATGTATTTCATTACTGAGAACTGGCTCCTATATTCATGGAAAAGCTGAATTAGATCTTATTAGGCATGTCTGCATGTCAATGTAAGAAAAAAAATATTGTTAATAATCTATCCTCCCACTTTTCTCTTCCAGGAAAGAATGAAGAACACAAAAACTCTTCATCCCCTGCATATTTAGTATGATGTCTAAATTAGCGCTCTGGCTTGACCCTCTCCTAACAGGCCTGAGTGACAATCCAAGAAAAATCCCTGGCGCCTTAGGAAAAGAACAAAACAAAGATATTGGAGCAAACATAACACTAAACAATGATTCCCAATCTTAGATCCCCAGATATTTTTGTACTGCTCACAGAATTCCGGACCATTGGCATGTTGGCTGAGGGGTGAAGCAGACAGGACAAAAGGAGTGGCCAGAGGCTGTTCTGGCCCCGATCACACCAGGATTGCAGCAACTGGATGTTATGGTCCCAAAAGCTGGCTGCTGCCATGATCCTGAACAGGCTGCCAGCAGGACTGGCTTTTTGCAGCTCCTTTTTAGGCTGGTTTCGGGCCACCTTAGGAGGCCTCGAAGCACCTTCTAGGTGGTTTGGGGGCATGCATCATTTGAACACCACACCCTCAAAGCACCCAGAAGGCACATTATTTGGCCCATGTGTTTCAGGCCTGAGTCTTCTTTGCTAGTGAAGTCCAATGTCTGGGGACCAAAATTTAGGAATTATTTCTCTAAATAGGTATGGACGTCCCTGGCTTTTTAGCTGCTCCCACTAATAAGAAATACAAAGCAAGAGCAATTAAGCAATGTACACTAACATGCTGTTTTGTCCCAAGAGCGATGCTATGAACTTTGGGTGTAGTGAGGCCTCTGGCTCCTAGGAACACAGCCTGAACAAAAGACCTGTCCACAAATTTCTTAAGTTTCCAAAGTTTTACTGGTTATAAACACAAAAAACACGAAACTGATCTCCTTTTTCTCAATAGTCCTTCCTAAATACCTTGCTCTCTTCTTGGTGGATTCTATCTTTCTTCTTCTGAGGACTATCTTTCTTCTTTTGTGGACTTATCTTTTTGTCAAAGGAAAATACTCTCTCCAGGTTTGATTTGGCTGAAATCTTACTACACACTGAAACTAACTAGAGGAAGACAGTATAAGACCCTGGGATTTCCCACAATCCTTGCCTTTCTTAAAGCTGTAGATTTCTATTTCCCCTTCTAAACTAATACTTGGGCGGGTTACAAACCGCCAAAAAATACGTATGGAATATGTATCAGGGTTAGGAAGGGGCGGTGCTTCCGCACCCCCCTAACCCTAGTATGTATTCCATACGTACAACATGGCGGCGCCCCTTCCACATGGGGCCCGCCATGTTTATGTATCGGGCACATAGCGTCCAGACGTGTCGCGGTGCTAATGACGTCGTGAGTGCGCCAGCAGCGCCTTGCGACGTTATTAGGGCGCCGCAGAAAGAAGCTCCATTTTGGAGCTTCTTTTTTGCTCTGCAAGGGAGCCGCGCGGTGTGGCTGCGACGGCTCCCTTACGGAGCAAACGGCGGCAGTGGCAGACCGCCTCAAAGCGGCGGTCTATAACCCGCCATAGAAAAGCTAATATAATCTCAACTAAATATATGTCTCAAGAGCATCAAAGATGCTCTGGAGGCATGACACATGCTATTTATAATATAGTAGAATTTTAAAGAATTTTCAATACATTTAAAATATACACATTTTCATAGGCAAACCTTTATTTTGATGTTTTATTTAAGGGGTACCATTTTACTATGCCATTAGAATGAATGAAACTTGAGCATCCATGGATTTTTGTATCCATGGTGGGCCCTGGACCAAACCCCAGTGGATACCAAGGGCCTACTGTACACTGAAATCAAAAGGATTTGACAACCATTGCCACACACAGATTGGACAAGCAAGGCCATTTTATAGAGTGGAACAAGAAGTGAATCAGTGGCGTGTTCTGAACAAGCCCTATGGGGCGCTGTCGTTACGCGTGAGGGGTGGCGCTTCCTGACGCACCTTGCCCCTCGTGCGTAACAACGTCAAAATGGCGGCGCCGCATACAGATGGGCACCGCCATTTTGACGTCGCGCACCGGAAGTGGTGCCGCAAGTGCGCGCCTCGTGCCTTGCGGCGCCTCTTCCAGGGTGCAGGAAGAAGCACCATTTTGGCGCTTCTTTGTTGCTGCGCCCGGGAACCACGAGGTTTGGCTGCTGCGGTTCCTGGACGCAGCAACCGGCAGCGGCGCAAGACCGCCCGTTTTGGGCGATCTGTAACGCACCTGTGTCATTTAATATACCTGTTAGAGTTACAGATGGAGAAAGTGAATGTTCACATGAGCAAAAGCATACCTGAGGTATATGTAGCATATTGAGCTACATGTATAAATACATAAGCTAGCATTCTAATAAATGCTAACCTTTGGAGGCAAGCCACTGTGAACAGGCTCAGATACTGAAGTTACTTCTATGTCTGTTTAGTTGGTTGCTAAGTGTACAAACCCAGGCAAGGAACTCTATATACCAAATGTAATTTAATGAACTGAATAGATTTCTTATTTTATATCTGATTTTATATTGCTTCTTAGACATTTTAGCTCATACACTAAGCATCTGAAAATTACATGCTGACTTATAAAGGGCTTGAACAAAATAGGATATAACTTAAAATAATAGAAAAGTCAGTACTGAATCTTACTGTGTTCAGGGCCTTGAAAAGAGTTTTTGGGGCAGCTTGAGCTTTGCAGTTCTTCAGATATGAAGTCCAATTAAATTCCCCATCCTTGTAACCTGGAGGGCGGGGAGCATGGAAGAGTAAAACAAAGAAAGATGAGTAAATAAAAGAATTGTTTTATACACTCTTACATTCAGGTTGGCTTTCAGAAACATAAATGATGTGGGAAGAATTTGAACTTTTCATGACAGCTGCCCTTATGAAATAAGTTGGGCTTATATGAGCTTCAGTTAGCATATCTCTCCCTTTCTCCTATATATTCAATAATTATTGCATTTGATAGGAAACTATATCACAGGACAGAAAGGAAACAATATCACAGAACCTTCAACCTCCCTCCTCCTCCTGTCTCTTCATCATTCTCTCCTAATGACTTCGCTAATTACTTCATCTCAAAGATTACCGCTATTCACTCTGAGATAGTCACTCCCGATTCTTCTTCTGCTCATAATCTTCTATCGCCCTTGCCTAAAAAAAATTCTGTTTCCGCTGCTTCTTTGGATGAACTCTCTACACTTCTGAACTCTTCCAAACCTGCAACTAGCTCTCTTGATCCAATTCCTACTCGTCTTCTAATTTCCATAGCTCCCTCTTTTCTGCCCTCGCTTCTCCATCTTCAATCTCTCTCTCTCTAAAGGCACCTTCACTTCAGACTTCAAACAGGCTCTCATTTCCCCAATTCTGAAAAAACCTTCTCTTGACCCCTCCTCTTTGTCTAGCTATCGTCTGATTTCTCTTCTTCCCTTTCTAAGGTTTTGGAACGGGTTGTTTATTCTTGCTGTCTTGAGTTTCTTGAAGCCAACTCCATTCTCGATCCCTTTCAGTCTGGTTTCCGCCGAAGGCATTCCACAGAGACAGCTCTCACTAAGATCTCGAATGACCTTTTACGGGCCAAGGCTAATGGCCTTTACTCTGTTCTCATCCTTCTTGATTTGTCTGCTGCCTTTGACACCGTTGATCACTGTCTTCTAGTTGGTATACTTTCTGAGCTTGGGTTCTCAGACTCTGTTCTCGACTGGTTTAGATCTTACTTGTCAGGCAGATCTTTTGCAGTGGTTGCAGGCATTCAGACTTCATCTCCTGTTTCCTTATCTGTTGGAGTTCCCCAGGGCTCTGTTCTGGGTCCCCTTCTGTTTTCTCTCTACACACTGTCCTTAGGTAAACTCATTAGATCTTTTGGTTTTTCCTACCATCTGTACGCCGATAACACCCAGTTGTATCTTTCCACCCCCGACCTTTCTCCAAGGCTTGAACAGCAAGTTTCATCTTGTCTCACAGCTGTCTTGCAGTGGATGCGCCATCGGCGTTTGAAGCTCAACACGTCCAAGACGGAGTTTCTTGTCTTTCTTCCTAAGTCCACCCTTCAACACTCCTTTTCTGTCTCTGTGGACAACATTTCTATTCAACCAGTTCAGCAAGCCCACAGTCTTGGTTTTATCTTTGATTCTTCTCTGTCGTGTACCCCTCAGATCCAGACCACAGCCAAGGCTTGTAGATTCTTTTTATGCAATATTGCCAAAATCCGACCATATCTCTCTGCCTCTACTGCCAAGATTCTGGTCCATGCCCTAGTGGTATCACAACTTGATTTCTGTAACATCCTCCTGGCTGTGTGAGACTTGGGATTTGCTCTGACCAAAAAATCCACAACAACTTAATGTAAATCAAAAAGTTTATTGTAAAGAACGAAGGTAGAAGCACCCTGGACCACGTCTTTGCAGAATCTGAGGCACACAAAGGGAAAATCTTAATTTAAACAGATCACGGACCCCCACCTTTTTTTCCTGTCCCTGCCAGGTTCCTCCAATTCACACACCCCCCCTCAGCGGAGGTTGAAGCCCTACATCAAAGCAACCCAAATGTAGGCATCATTTGGTCTCCAGACATCCTCTGCCCTGGGAAAGCTATTGATGCCTTAATTGATGACTTGTATCTGTGGAACCTCTCCCAGTCATAAATCTGTCTCAGGGTGTGAAGGATTCTTTGACCTGCTAGCCAGTGTTCTGCTTACGTGACACATCCGATTACAGATCATGGCCGCAGATGGGCATTTCCCATAATGCCTTTCCAATTGAGTCCTACAGATACGTACCTTTATTTAATACATACATATATTGCTAACACACCTTAAGATATATATATATGGCTATGTTCACTACTAGATAGGATCAGCAGCTTTTGACAGTCTGCCACTCCTAAGATGCCGCATTCAAACATTCCAACACATCATACAACAAAGTAAAGGTTGTATGTACATATCATCAATGTGCATGTAACTAATTATTAACTTAAATGACTTAATCTAAACTCTTTAACTCATCATGAAAGAACCCCAAATGAATAAATGAATGAAGGGGATTTCTGACAGGCTGGACTTCCTCTTTCTCACCTCTGTGCAGCGTTCAGCTGCACGCATTATCACATCCGCTCACCGCTCTGACCATATCTCTCCTTTGTTGGCATCCCTTCACTGGCTCCCCCTCCCTTTCCATATTCAGCATAAGCTCCTGCTGTCGAAGTTTAAAGCCCTCCATGGGCTGGCCCCTCCTTATTTATCTCAGATTCGCCCCCTTTCACTTGCTGCCCCTCACTCCTGGAGCCTTCTTCCCCCACGAGACACAAGGGCCATCACTTCTTTAACCAGCTTCAAAACGAAGTTGAAGACCATCCTGTTCAGAGAAGCATTCCCAGGCAGTGCGTGATTATCATTTGCTATTTGATGTTCTTTTTGTTGCCTGTTTTATTGAACCATTTCCTGTATTGCTATGTAATTTATATGTATTATCCTATTATTTCTTAGATTGTACGCCATAGGCAGGCTTACTCTTATATATTTATTGTTTTATGTACAGCGCTGCGCAAATCTACAGCGCTAAATAAATAAATAAATAATAGTGGACATCTGCTAAATTTCTAATTTCTTTAAAATATGAACTTGGTAAATTAACCCTTAAGATAAATTTCAGTGATATCATGTATTTACAGAAGCTGTGAGTAACAGCCGAATTCGGAATATTGCATCAGCACTGAACTACCATACAACTTCTAATTGCTACTTTCCATGCTGCACGTATAGTGAAAGAAAGACGTTTAGCCATCTCACACTCTAAGACTGCATCTGCACTGCAGAAATAATCCAGGTCAACACCACTTTAACTGCCATGGTTCAATGCTATAGAATTCTGGGATTTGTAGTTGTAGCACCAGAGTTCTATGACAGAGAGAGCTAAATATCTCACAAAACTACAAATCCCAGAATTACATAGCATTGAGCCATGGTAGTTACAAGTGATGTCAACTTGGATTATTTCCACAGTGCAGATGCAGCCTAAGGACTATACTTATATTTTAACATGTTACTGTTTCCATTTGTGTGTTCCATTTTGTTATTTTTCCCAATTATTTTAAATAATTTGGAACAATTTGGGAGAAAGGCAGGATATAAATCAAATAAATAACTAAACAAACAATTCAAGATCAATTTATTAATATGAAGACCAACTGAATAGCAATTGGAGACACAAACTTTCTTGATACTTGTTCACTGTCACTCAGATCCTACATGGCTTCAATATAATCTAAATATCCACCAGCAGAGTTAATTTATGCAATCCCATACTGAATACCAACACGTATACAGAGCAATGGTCAAAGTGCATGACTGGCAACCCAAAGTGCAATTCCAATGTGCAATGTATGAATGCACTGTACAGTCACATGCTAAGCTGCAAATACAGCTAAGGAAGTAGACTGAAGTCTACGAAAGCTCATGCTGCTAACTTCTTTCTTTCTGTTAGTCCCAAAGGTGCTACAAGATCTCTTTATGTACTGATTCTACAGACTAACACAGCTATAGCTTTGAATTCTTATTAATATGAAATTTTCTAAAAGGTGCATTTCATTAAGGAAGGCAGTTGCCTGGTTCAGATACAATACTGTTTTTCAGTTTAGTACTACAAAAGTATTTTAAGTATTTTTAAATATAGGAATGAACATTGGCAAGTCCTTACGTTTGGAAACTCCCTACTCCCCTTTACTCTTGTGGTATGGTCATGATGAGGAAACTAGAATCTTGTATCTTGCAAAGATGATGATTAGATAGACAGACAGACAGATACCTTTAGGAGGGAGCAGCTTGTGGCCTGTTTTTTCACACCAGCCAACAGGGTGAATGTCTGGAGAGTCAGCATTAACCCAGAAATCATAGCACTCAGAATAACCATCAAAATGTAATCTCATTCTGTAACCCTGCACCTGTAAACATGAAGGAACTTAATGTTATTCCTTTTGAAAGCCAACACTACATCTAAAAATATTCTCATTTTGGTCTTATTCCTCTTCAGCTTGTGATAACCATTAATATCAGATATTATAGGTTTAAAGGAAACACATATCTGTCCACCACTAGCTAGTCAGATGGCTTTTTAATTAATTAATTCAATTAAATAAAAAAAGAAGTATTATCTTTAGACATTTATTAAACTCACATTGACTTAGGCATGCTTTCTATTTCCATTCTATTTATTTTTCTCTCTACCTCAGGAAATGTGTGTCAGTTCAATTATAAAGATATGCAAATACCTCAGCAACAGAAAGGACACAAAATAAAGATGGATGTTCAGGATCTAGGCCCTCTAGTTTCATTCCAACTCTAAATCCATTTTTGTTTTGTGGAAATGATTGAGACTACAGCAAAAAAGAATGGAAGAGAAATTTTATTTTAATTCCAACAAAAATGCCTTGATGCAATATCAAAAGATGCAAGTAAAACAATAAGTAAAAGACATATTGTTATCAAATGGATTCCTTTTTCATAACACCACTTTAGATTTGATATTTTTTACTTGCTTTGTACTGAATATTAATGCTCAACAGAAAAAAACAAAACAAAAACAAGCTTCATTTATATACCGCTTCATACCGCCTAAGCAGTGTCTAAGCGGTTTACAACTGTAAGATAATTTGCCCCCAACAATCTGGGTACTCATTTTAGCGACCTCAGGAGGATGCAAGCCTGAGTCAAGCTTGAGCCCTTTTGCTGGTCTTGAAATCACAACCTTGTGGTTTTGAGTGAGTGGCTGCAGTACAGGCATTTAACCACTGCGCCACCAGGGCTTCTATAAATGAATAATTATAAAGAACTGGCATATCTATAAATATCTATAAAGAAAAAAGAACTGGCATATCTATAAATGAATAATATTCAAAACATGTTTCAAAAACAGAAGCTCAGGTCTGATATCACAGCTTAATTTGGCTTAATTACGGCTTGGCTCTCCAGCTATTTCCAACTTCTAGCACAAAAGCTGCAAACCATTATTTGACTACTCTGCAGTTGAAATCTCAAACCATAAACTTTGAATTCTAAACTATGGTGAGCACAAATCATAACTTAATATTATGTTCATGTACCTACCATGTACAGTCAGTTCTTCCTTCTGCGGACTTGCCATCCACGGATTGGAGCATCTGCGGATGGCCTCACCTCGTTCTCCTCAATCGTGGCACACACCATGCCAAAACAGCTGTGTGCACATCGCACCCTCATTGAGGGGAATGGGACTTGAGTTTCTACAGAATTTGTTATCCATAGGTTCTGGACCCCCACACAGATACAAAGGACTGACTGACTGTACATCTTCCTTTTGTAAAAGCCAGCCCAAGAAAGAAGCTACATAAAAGAACTAAATAAGGTCCAACAGTAAAGCCCCATATCAAGCAAAGTAAGTAATTCAAGTGTTAAAATAAAGGTCACTGTGGCAATGTCAACCGGTAATTTTTATCAGTTTCATTTAAGGAACTGACCTATATAGACAAAACTGGACCAAATTTACACTTGTCAGTCAAAAAATCCATGGTGAACAACTTCAAAATGTCTCATTATTACCATTTTCCAGCAGCAGATAGTTTGTGTACTATTCTCATGATCTTTGGGATTCAACTTTGTGCATATGTTTAGACATACTGGTTGACTACTACATGTGCCTATCACTTGCAATTACTTTTTAGTAAGATAGTCTGTAGCATGCTAAAAATCAAGAATTCAATTAATGTCAGCACAACACTAATTAACAAAGCTAAAAGTAGTTTTACACAGTTGCTGGCTAAGATATATTAGCTCAGAAAAAAATCCATACACTAACACACTAATTACAGCAGGATTTGAGAGACAAAATGAAATACAAGGATGAACTTTCACTGATGGCTGATTCACATATTTTCCTTTTAACAAGGGACCACATACAATTAAGCCCTCCTGTACCTACACTGACTCCCTTCCTTGGCAGATATTACAGTGACTGCTGGAGCACTTGCTTTTTAGAAGACCAAGCATGGTATAGTGTTTTGAGCGTTGGACTACAACTCTAGAGACAAGGGTCTGAATCCCTGCTTAGCCACAAAAGACTCCTGAGAGATCTTGGGCACATCACATTCCCTCAGCCTCAGAAGAAGGCAAAGATAAACCCCTCCAAACAAATCTTGCCAAGAAAACCCGTGATAAGTTTGACTTAGGATTGTCCTAACTTGGAAATGACTTGAAGGCATGCAGCAACAACCATGCTCTTTTCTTGCATATCACATGCTTCCAAGAGAAAGCCTGGTGCCAGTTGCCACTCATTTTTCTCCATGATAGCCTATGAAAACGCAGTTTAAGTGTCTCTACAAATTAGAATTCAAATCAAGATCAAACTGGTTTTCAATGTCTACATGGGAATATTTAAACCAGTTTTCTTATTTTGATATTACAAGAAACTGGTTTAATAAGCCAGAAGCCTCCTAGAAAAGGAGGAGGAAGACAGAGAGGAATGGACATAATGTTCAATGGAGGGTGATTTGTTTCTACTTTCCCACATTCTCCTCTCAAATACTTTTCTACCATCTTTCCTCCACTACAATTCCCAACTCAGTCTTCCAACAATCTCATCTCTACCTTCCCATTCGATATCTCCAACTAAACAGCCAAGCCTCCTCTTCTATATTTTTTCCACTCAGCTGCCCTTCACAACATTCTGAGGATCGTGACTGGCTCACTAAACATATGCTAAGAGGCCCTCTGCCCTGCTATCAATTTCAGAAGAAACACTCACGTGCCAGATATGAGAATAATCTCTCATATTTGTTGAATTAATGATCTTACCTCTCACCAAGGTCAATATGACAGTACCTAAATAATCATAGGAAAAGGATGAGGTTTGCTGGATCTATCTTCTTTACATTTATCTGAGTCAGCATTGCTGGTAACTCAGACTTAGGCCTGAAACAGACGGGCAGGAAAAAGTGGCTTCTGGCTGCTTTGGGGGGGGGGGATGCACATGACACACACCCCAAAAGCGACTGGAAGCCATGTGGGGAGCATGCCAAGCGTGCTTGGAAGAGCCAGCACAAAGAGGAGGCTCCCCAGTGCTGAAGCGGCCAGAAGCCATTCCAAGCTGCCAATCTATATGAGCCCTCAGTGGATATGCTGAAGCAGTACAACATTAATGAAGCCACATTTTTCTCCATAACAGAGCTCTTACTGGAGTCCCTAAGTTTATACTATAGTCATCATAACAATGGCAGTATCCAGACTGGCGCAAAGCGCTGGCCTGGATACGTACTAGGGTTGCCTCGGGGTGTCCTTTCCAGATGCCCCGCAACCCTAGTACGTTGTAATGGCGGCCCCCTTTCTACATGGGTGCTGCCATTACGACATCACTGCTGTGCCGCAGCCAAACGGCACAGCGCAGACATGATATCCTGGCGCCGCTGGAGGGCACTTGTGGCACCCTTTCAGCGGCGCCAGAAGGAGCTCTGTTTTGGAGCTCCTTCGGCCGCGCATATCGCTGGCACGGCATTTAAACAGCCAAACCAGCGATACAGAGAGAAAGGGGCTGAGTGGCCCCTTTCTCCGCCGCTGTCGAGGTGTCCTTGGGGCATGAAGCTTCCCCAAGGCCAGGAAAAGTGGTGGATCAGGGCCTCCGGGGTTGCCGCTGTGGCAGCTGAGGCCCCAATCCGTTGGGGAAAGGGGCGGGTGCAGGCCTCCCCAAAGGGGCAGTCTGTATCCCGCCCATATTTGGCTGTTGTTCTACACACACACACACACACACACACACACACACACACACTCTAATTGTTACTTCCAAACAGAATAGATCAACTGAATTAATGGAAATTTGGTGAGCCAACATTTAATAAAGATGAGTGCCATTGGTTCAATAAGTTTATTCCAGACTTTAGAATGTTCCTTTTTAAAAAGCAGCTAGTCACTTTACTCATTATTCTGTTCACCCAATATGTCATTTACTTCTTACTGTTACTGCAGTTCATAAATGTAAAGCAAGAAGTTATTGTTATTATTAAGCCATTGAAAAATACCCCCAAAAAATGCTCTCTGGTTCCATGTGACCAATTCAGACTTTCAGAAAAAGATGTGATTCCCAACCTTTTCTGGGCTACCACCCCTTTCCTCTTGGGCAACAATCCTAGTGTCCCTGCAACACATATTTCTTGATATTAGGTCTACAGTTCTATTGCAGAATCAACCAATCTAGCTCACTGCCTTGCTTTGCACCTAGTCACCCTTGCGAGTAGAAAGCAGTTGGCTCCTTATATTTGTGTGTGTGCCAATACTTGGACTGAAGGGCCTCCTGCCATACCCTTTTTTCTCACTGTCCCCCTAGATCTTTCCACCACCCACATAGGGGCATTACCACCCACTTTGGGAATTACTATTATAAAAATCATTTTCTCCCACCTTAGTAGGGATGGTAGTCCAAGGCATCAAGAAAATGTCAGGCTGGTTGTACAAAGAGACATTTCTAGTCAGTGTGGACAAATTTAACTCAAAATAAAAACAGTGATAAATTTTGCAAATGTATTTTTTAAAATTTACCACTAACCTGAGTCTATAGTGTAGTTCATATTGGCAATATGCTCCCAATAGGATTCCCCAGTTCCCCCTGCCCTCCTCTCTCTCTCTCTCTCTCTCTGTTGCTGGATGTGGCCCTCCCCTCCCCATTCCTTAGACTGAGTCAGCACATATATCTCATAAAAAAGTTACAGACAATAGCTCTGATCCTATTACTAATTCTAATTGTGGTTGTTTTAGGGGGGAGGGAAGTTATACAATTCCAGCTCATTACTGCAAAAATGATTAGCTATCAACGTAACACATTAAAAGTAACATGTAACTTGTCAGCTCTAGTCTACTTTTGCTGGGACTAACATTGAATTTAGGCCACAAGTGCCAGGATGTCGAAATGTAGTTACAAATTCATATGATCAAAATAAAGAAAGCTTCTAAAAGGATGCCAACCTCTTTGAAAAGTTTTGTTGGAGCAGCTGGCATTCGTTTTTCTTCTAGGTATGACATCCAGTTCCATACACACTTCTTTCCAGGAAAAACTGAGAAATCAAAGACAAAATGGAAAAAAAAATGTTTTGGAAGGTAAAAAGGGTGACTATTGTGGTAGAAAGCATTAGTTATCCCTAGCCAATCTTCCTTTTGTGACATGGGTGGATGGCTATCTGGATTGCAGCTTTCAAGAACTATTAAATAATTCTTATGCCACTTGTTAGGAAACTAAATCAACAGTCAGAATTTAATAATAATAATAATATATAATTATTTATATATCCCACCTCTCCCTACAGATCGAGGCGGGAGAACAGCACATATATAAAGTTACACATAGTTAAAATACATTCTCATTATACAAAGCAAAATTTAAAAACACAGTAAAATACCTGTACATGTGCAATATCAAAATCTGATTCCCCATCAAGTTCCGAGTGGAGTATCATCTTAAGCTGTTAAAGCAGGTCTGGGGGGTAGGCTTGCCAGAAGAGATCCATCTTGATTGCCTTCTTAAAGGCATCTAAGGTGGTAATGAGACGGATCTCCTCCGGCAAGCCATTCCATAATTTGGGAGCCATCACAGTGAATGCCCTATGGGAAATAGATCTTAATCTAGTCTTCAGGCAGTTCAATAGGTTCTTCCCTGTAGTTGAGAGTGCGGGGCGGATTGTGTAGGGAGAGGCATTCCTTCAAGTAACTTGGGCCCAAGTCATGTAGGGCTTTAAAGGTGATGACCAACACTTTGTACTGAGCCCGGAAACTAATTGGCAGCCAGTGAAGAGATCTTAAGACTGGTGTTATATGGTCAGTCCTAGGTGTACCAGTGACCAGTCTAGCTGCTGCATTTTGTACTAATTGAAGTTTCCGAACTTGATACAAAGGTAGCCCCACGTAGAGCGCATTACAGAAGTCTAAACAAGAGATTACCAGTGCATGCACCACTGCTTCAAGGTCCTTTTGGTCCAGGTAGGGACACAGTTGGCGTATCAACCAAAGTTGGTACCAGGCACTTCTGGCCATCGCATCTACTTGAAATGACAATTGTAGTGATGGATCCAGAAGAACCCCCAGACTGCGCACTTTGTCCTTTGTCCTTTAGGGGAAGTATGACCCCATCCAGGAGTGGTTGACAAATCTCCATACCTGGACTTGGGGAACCTATCCCAAGTATCTCCGTATTCTCTGGATTCAGTCTGAGTTTGTTTTTCCCCATCCAGCCCATTACTAACTCAAGGCAGGCGTCCAGAGGAGAGATGCCTTCCTTAGTCACTGCAGCAGTCAGAGACATAAAGAAATAAATTTGGGCATCATCAGCGTACTGATAACACCGCGCCCCATGTCTTCAGATGATCTCTCCCAGCGGTTTCATGTAAATGTTAATCAGCATGGGGGACAAGAGGGCGCCCTGAGGGACGCCAGATGTCAGCTCTCTTTTAGAATAGCATGAGTCCCCCAGCAAAATAATGCATACAATACAATACTACAAATAAGACACACAACAGCAACACAAAACATAAAACACAATTCAGGAAATATCTTGTTTATGTATGTCCTTCTTACTTTTAATTACAATATTAGAAAATGTAGACATAGATGCACCAGATTACAAACAGAAAAAGACATACAATCTAAATAGGTGCTTTAAAGAAACAAAATATCCAACGCTGATGGCTAGTTTGTAATATGTGCTCATTACTAAGACAAAAATGGTGAACATCTTTCAACAGAGCTCCCATTGTTGCTTATATTTTATTCAGACTTTCTAGACCACTTAAATGTGATTTTAATGTTTTCTTTATGGCTGAAAATGTTGCACTGCAGCAAGGGAACCTGACTGTCCCTTGCTGCACAGTGACTGTGGAAAACAATGCATTGTATTAGTCCTGTAATGAATATAGGTTAGGGAAAATTAGTCTTGAATTTGGGGAATGGCACTATCTTTCCATGGTTGTAGGACTGCATGCTCCTGTGAGGCAAGAGGCTATGCTGACAGTAGCATGGCTGCTGATAGAATCTCCCACATCAGAAAGGATATTGCCCAGGAGCCAGATCAAATGTGCTAAACAACTGAGCAGCAACAGTAGTGGCGAAGGATCTCTCAGAAACATTGACAGTGGCATTTTAGCTATCCCTTGTTAGCACTGTGCAGGGGGAGGCACTGAAAGTCTTTTACCATGAAACTTCTACAGTGAGACAAAATGAAACATGAGATAGTGCCAGAAGATGGAGACTCCCAGGTTGGAAGACACTCAACCAGCTACTGGAGAAGTTGTATGAGTAGTGAGGTGTGCAATGAATGATGCAACTGGACTCAAGCCAAAAAAGAAATTCTGCTGCTGATAGGCTCAAAGGCAAAATAAAAGTTCCAAGCTGTGCCACACATGTAATGTGGAATCTGGAATGTGAGAAGCAAGAATTAGGGGAAGCTAGACTTTGTAAAACAAGAAATGGGACATTTAAATGTTGCAATATTTGAGGTGAGTGAGCTAAAGTGGACAGGAATGGGACATTTTCAATCAGATAATTATCTAGTGTTTTATTCAAGAAATGGAACTCTAAGAAGATGGAGTGGCATTAATAATGAAGAAGTAATAGAGTATAATGTAAAGTCTTACTGGACAATATCAATACGACTTCTGAGAAAACCCATCATTATAACAATAAGCCAAGTTTATGCTCGAACTACAGACTCAAAAGAGGAAGAAATTGAAGGGTTCTATGGAGAAAACTGATCACACACCCAAACAGGCCATGTTGATAATCATAGGTGATTTTTGGAATACCAAAGTAGGAAACACAGCAGAACCAACCAAAGTCATTTCTCGACCCTAGATTTTGACCTATGATCAAGAAATGAAGCAGTAGGCATACATTTACAGTAAAGTCTCAATTATCCAACGTAAACGGGCCGAATGATTGTCGGATGACCAAAAATGTCGGATAATCCAATGACAGTGCACATGCACACGCACCACCATTGGGACAGTGGCTCCCTTGGGGCTGAGAGAGTCTAAGCCTCGCCTCAGTGCGGCTTGGACTCCTTCAGTCCCAAGGGAGTCCTGGTTTCCCTCAGCTCAAAGGGAGCTCTGCGGAGGTCCCTTCCAGCCGAGGGAAAGCAAGCCGCCGGGGAGGGGACTGGGCCAAGGCCAGAGTCCTCGGGCTCCCTTGGGAGGGAAGGCAAGCCGCGGAGGACAAGCTTGGGCCGAGGACGCAGCCTCTTCGAGGAGGCTGCGTCCTCGGCCCTATACTGGCCTCCG
Source organism: Sceloporus undulatus (assembly GCF_019175285.1). Taxonomy (NCBI): domain Eukaryota; kingdom Metazoa; phylum Chordata; class Lepidosauria; order Squamata; family Phrynosomatidae; genus Sceloporus; species Sceloporus undulatus. The sequence continues at coordinate 6,523,315 of NC_056530.1, forward strand.
TGGCTGTGGAGGACAAGCCTGGGCCAAGGATGCAACCTCTTCGAGGAGGCTGCATCCTCGGCCCTATCCTGTCCTCCTCTTCTCAGACTTCTTCGGAGTCCTTTGAGGGGAAGGGAAGGGAGGCAGGGCAGGAGAGGACTCGGCGGCTGCAGAGGAAGGTAAGTAGGGAATGAGGGAGGAAGGAAGGAAAAAAGAGGGAGGGAGGGAGGGAGGAGGGGAGGCGAGGGGCGTCGGATAATATGGAGTGTTGGTTAAACGAAGGTCAGTAAACCGAGACTCTACTGTATTGTATTTAACTAAAAGCCATTACACATCTGATAAAAGAATACATACACACATTTATACATACACATTCTTAGAAAAATTACATACAAAGAAAAGGTCAAATTAATGAAGCCCCTGCACAGTATCTAGCAACAGCTTTCAGAGAGATAGCACAAATACTTTTAGAAGCCTTAGCAGATTACAACATATTGTCAGATTGTGACATATAAGTCACAATCTGACAATGGCCAACATATTTTCCCATAAGAGATCTCACTCAAAATCTGTCCCAGGAATCTCTCCCTGTGATTTTGGTATACCACAGACGTTAAGCATTATGTTACTTGGACTGTGTGCCAAAAATGACACTGACACAGTTTGGAAATGTAATTCAGTCAATGCAGTTCTCAGAGGGGCAAAAGCAAATGTTTATAAATACTGAGCTCTTACATGACTTGCTTTCAACAAGTGGTACCAATGCAAAAAAATTAGAAGATTTAACTAAGGTTAAATCCTGATTATTATTCAACTTGAAAATCCCATTACTCAGCTTGCTTTTAACTATAGGTATAAAAAATCTTGTGAAAGGGTTTTGGGTGTTAATAAAGCTTGACAAAACTTAGGTCAGCAACCTTTCTTCACTGTTCACACAAAAACATCTTTCAGGAGGTTCAGTAATGTCTTTAGTTAACTCTACTCTTTCCTCGATTCTTGACATCTTTGCCCCTGTCTCTGGATGCACTTCTTCCTCTACGACTAGGCCTCAGCCCTGGCTTACCCCTATCATTAAGTTTCTCCGGTCCTGCTCTAGAGCGGCCAAACGTCTTTCATTACAAATTTGTTCTTTCTTCCTTCTCGCACGCCCTGTCTATGGCAAAACAGAACTATTACAAATAATTGATCTCTGCCAATGAGAGGCGCCTGCAGCGTTTGTTCTCCACCTTCAACACTTTGCTTAAACCTCCCTCTCCTCCTGTCTTTTCATCATTCTCTCCTAATGACTTCACTAATTATTTCATCTCAAAGATCACCACTATTCACTCTGAGATAGTCACTCCCGATTCTTCTTCTGCTCATAATCTTCTATCACCCTCGCCTAAAAAAATTTCTGTGTTTCCTCCTGCTTCTTTGGATGAACTCTCTACACTTCTGAACTCTTCCAAACCTGCAACCTGTTCTCTTGACTCAATTCCTACTCGTCTTCTAATTTCCATAGCTCCCTCTTTTCTGCCCTCGCTTCTCCATATCTTCAATCTCTCTCTCTCTCTACAGGCTCCTTCCCTTCGGACTTTAAACATGCTCTCATTTCCCCAATTCTGAAAAAACCTTCTCTTGACCCCTCCTCTTTGTCTAGCTATTATCCGATTTTTCTTCTTCCCTTTCTTGCTAAGGTTTTAGAACGGGTTGTTTATTCTCACTGTCTTGAGTTTCTTGAAGCCAACTCCATTCTCGATCCCTTTCCGCCCAAGGCTCTCACTAAGATCTCGAATGACCTTTACTCTGTTCTCATCCTTCTTGATTTGTCTGCTGCCTTTGACACCGTTGATCACTGTCTTCTAGTTGATGTACTTTCTGACCTTGGGTTCTCAGACTCTGTTCTTGACTGGTTTAGATCTTACTTGTCAGGCAGATCTTTTGCTGTAGTCACTGGTGGTCAAACTTCGTCCTCTGTTCCCTTATCTGTTGGTGCCCCAGGGCTCTGTTCTGGGTCCCCTTCTGTTTTCTCTCTACACATTGTCCTTAGGTAAACTCATTAGATCTTTTGGTTTTTCCTACCATCTGTACGCCAGTGTCACCCAGTTGTATCTTTCTACCCCCGACCTTTCTCCAAGGCTTAAACACCAAGTTTCGTCTTGTCTCACAGCTGTCTTGCAGTGGATGCGCCATTGGCGTTTGAAGCTCAACATGTCCAAGACGGAGCTTCTTGTCTTTCCTCCTAAGTCCATCCTTCAACACTCCTTTTCTGTCTCTGTGGACAACATTTCTATTCAACCAGTCCAGAAAGCTCGCAGTCTTGGTTTTATCTTTGATTCTTCTCTGTCGTGTATCCCTCAGATCCAGACCACAGCCAAGGCTTGTACAGTAGATTCTTTTTATACAATATTGCCAAAATCCGACCATATCTCTCTGCCTCTACTGCCAAGACCTTGGTCTCACGACTTGATTTCTGTAACATCCTCCTGGCTGGGCTTCCTCTTTCTCACATCCATCCTTTAATTTCTGTCCAGCATTCAGCTGCATGCATTATCACATCCGCCCACCGCTCTGACCATATCTCTCCTTTGTTGGCATCCCTTCACTGGCTCCCTTTCCGTATTCAGTATAAGCTCCTGCTGTCAACCTTTAAAGCTCTCCATGGGCTGGCCCCTCCTTATTTATCTGACCTTCTTTCTCCTCACATTCCCACTTGGGCCCTCCGTTCTGGTAGTCAAGGTCGGCTGTACCAGCCCAGGATTTCCTCTGCCCCCCTTTTCACTCGCTGCTCCTCACTCCTGGAACCTTCTTCCCCCACGAGACACAAGGGCCATCACTTCTTTAACCAGCTTCAAAACAGAGTTGAAGACCATCCTGTTCAGAGAAGCGTTCCCAGGCATTGAGTGATTGCCACTTGCTATTTGATGTTCTTTTGTTGCCTGTTTTATTGAATCATTTCCTGTATTGCTATGTATTTTATATGTATTATCTTATTATTTCTTAGATTGTACACCATAGGCAGGTTTACTCTTTTATATTTATTGTTTTTATGAACAGCATGTGAGACTTGGGATTGCTCTGATCAAAAATCCACAACAACTTCATGTAAAACAAAAAGTTTATTGTAAAAGATAAGGTAGAAGCACCCGGGACCACGTCTTTGCAGAATCTGAGGCACACAAAGGGGAAGCCTTAATTTAAACCGACCACTGACCCCCACCTTTTTTTCCTTTCCCTCTCAGATGGTTTTTCCAGTTCCCCCCCCCCCCCCGCAGCGGAGGTTGAAACCCTACATCAAAGTAACCCAAATGCGGGCATCATTTGGTCTCCAGACATTCTCTGAACTGGGAAAGCTATTGATGCCTTAATTGATGACTTGTATCTGTGGAACCTCTCTCAGTCGTAAATCTTTCTCAGGGTGTGAAGGATTCTTTGTCCTGCTAGCCAGTGTTCTGCTTACATGACACATCCGATTACAGATCATGGCCGCAGATGGGCAGTTCCCATAATGCTTTTTCCATTGAGTCCTACAGATACATACCTTTATTTAATACATACATATATTGCTAACACACCCTAAGATTTATATTTATATATGAGATATATGTGTGTGTGTGTGTGTGTGTATGTTCACTACTAAATATGATCAGCAGCTTTAAACAGTCTGCCACTCAAAAGATGCCGCCTTCAAACATTCCAACACATCATACATCAAAGTAAAGGTTGTACAGTGGTGCCTCGGGTTACGAAATTAATTCGTTCCGCCATTCCTTTCGTAACCCGAAAATTTCGTAACCCGAAAAACTTTTCCGTTAGCACTGGAAAGCCTATAGCTGCACTTTGCAGCATTTGAATTTCGCGCCGAAATGAATTTCGTAACCCGAAAAATATTTCGTAACCCGAAACAGTTTTTGCCAATCCAACTTTTTCGTATCCCGGAAATTTCGTAACCCGATCATTTCGTATCCCGAGGCACTACTGTATGTACATATCATCAATGTGCATGTAACTAATTACTAACTTAGATGACTTAATCTAAACTCTTTACCTCATCATGACAGAACTCCGAATGAATAAATGAATGAAGGGGTTCTGACACAGCACTGTGCAAATCTACAGCACTATATAAATAAAGAATAATAATAATAATAATAGGAGGTGGTCTTCAGACATGTCTTAAGACTTCTTATAGTACAAAAGGGCTACCTTCTGAGCCTTGGCTTTCACAGATACCACACCTGTCTCTATCCTGAGGAATGCTGCTGGAGTGCCCGAGGTGCTGCCAATAATTACCTCAGAAACTTGTTTTGACAGACCTCCAAATCATTCACATTGTCATACCTTGTCCCCCAGATCTCAATGCCATATTGTATCTGGACAACTACTTTCCATACAAACACTTTAAATGCAGGAATTACCAACCTATCACGCTAGAGTAGAAAAATTTCAAAACTGCATCAGCTGACCTCTGCACTGTTAATTTGATGTGTGGCGGAGAGTTCCAAGGTATTTTTTTTATCAAAAGATTTGCTTTCCAAGGCAGCAAGAGAAACGAAGAGAAGGAAAAGGACCGGAGTGGCTGCAGTGAAGAAGTTGCAGAGGAACAGCAAACACATCCTACTGGAGTGTTAGGCAGGACAAGGCTGGCCTTCTAATGCATTTTTTTTTCTTTTCATATAAATCCTCAATGTCCTCATCACATCCAACGTGTGTCATTCTCTAATGGATGTGATGGATTCAGACAAAAATTTGTTAAGTACATAGACTGATGTAAACCTCTATTTAACGTGCACTGCAGAAGGAAAGTAGGATCTAATGATAACATTATCATTGGTCCCACTTACATAAACTTGCATGAATTGACAATGCTGCCAATTCAGAAAACCTCTTAGCCAATGTAATACCAATAAAACTACTCTAAAAGTTAACAGTCTTAAAGCAGGATCAAATGGACTTTGTATAAACCTATTTAACATTAAATTCAAGTCCCATAAGGGGAGCCAATGAACAATTAGAAGTGTCATCAACATTACTCCTTTTAAGAACCTCTTACTATGAGGATGTGATGTTGAGCATACCCCCTCTCGATTAAGCATTGTTACTACAGCTGCTACTGACTGGAAGTTCACCTTGTCTCAGCTGTCAGGGAGTGGAGGCTTCTTCATGTCTATGCCTGACTGCACTATCATTTTCAGCAGCAGCTTTTTGCAGTGGGGTCTGGCCCTGGTGGTCCCACAGGAGTCCAACGTGGCCCCAACCTATGGCAACTGCCCATCTCTTACTTACATTTACTTTACAAGAGGGATTGTTGCCTGGTGACACTAAATGAAATCCTTTGAAAGCTTCAAGATACTGAAAGATTATTTTATGAGGACAAAACACAGAGGTCAAGTTAACAGAATATTATTTGCACCCAGTAATTCTAGTATTCCAAATATATTATGATTTCTTCTATTCCAGGTTGTACCCATCCATAGTATAACAGCTTTTCAACATTAAATAGCAAAAATCAGGTCCTCAGCTTACCTTGTTTAAATGGCTTAGTGTTCTTGCGGTTTTTCAAATTCAATTTACTCTTTTCCTAGACACAAATAATGACATTTTAATTTCTTACACAGAGATTTCTATATGTTAATAATAATAATAATAATAATAATAATAAATTTTTATTTTTATCACGCTTCTCCTGTAGGATCGAGGCGGCTTACAACACAATAAAATACAGTAATACAAACTAAAAATCATTATCATTCCCCCCAAACAATAACATTATGATCCCACATAAAATAATAACAATAATAAAATCTCAATAACAATAGTAAAATTTCATCTAAAATTATTAAAACAATCAATCAGTAATAGAGAGATTGGCATTCAGAGGTATTCCATATGGTAGTTCATGTCAGTGGGTGATCAAGTGAGTTATTCAGGGAAGGCCTGTTGGAAGAGATTCATCTTGACAGCTTTTTTAAAGCCATCAAGAGTGGTAACATTTCGGATCTCTTCCGACAGGCCATTCCATAGTTTGGAATGAAATGAAAGTACATTAAGATTTTCATGATTATGAATGGCATATTCATTCTCATTCTGCTGGTAGGTATTTTTTGTTGTTATTGTTCAAATATTTTAAATTGTAAGCTACCTTGGGTAGCTTGGCAGAAAGAAGTACTGTATTTTACGGCGTATAAGAAGACTGGGCGTATAAGACGACCCCCAAATTTTCCAGTTAAAATATAGAGTTTAGGATATACTCGCCGTATAAGACTACCCCTCTTCCAACACACACCAAATAAAAATTTAAAAAACATCAGATTTGATTTCAATACGGTAATTTTAATTCAAAGGCTTATGACATGCAGATATTTAGCAGGAAAACTTATTGTATACAAAGCCTGCTTGGATTGGTCAGCTCTCCCTGCCTGCCCAGCCCTCCCTGTCTCCAAGACTATCAGAGCGGTATTGCAAACACGGCTCTTTTTTCCATACCCCGGGTTTCCCAGACACCTGCAGCTTGCTCCGCCCTTCACTTACATATGCGGCGACTGCAGATTCTCCAGTCTGGCTCAGAAGTTTCTGCATCTGCCCTATAAGATGACACCCGGTGTATAAGACGACCCCCAACTTCTGAGAAGATTTTCCTGGGTTAAAAAGTAGTCTTATACGCCAGAAAATACAGTACATAAATGCAACAAATAAATTAAAATGCTTAACCTGACATTTAGCATGTATCTCAAGCATTTCATTTGGAAACCTTTCAGTTTGACAGCTTTCTCTGAATACAAAATTTCAACACTTTTCCAACTTTTACAACAACTTTTACATTTTACTACATCAAATGTAGTTACTTTTGATCACTTCAAGACTCAACATGACTTCTTGACCCCAATTTCAATAAATACTGTGCATTTTATTACCTCATCATCATCTGCATTTTCTTCCTCATCTTCAGAATCCAAGAGCAATTTCCTCTTCCTTCGAAGGCGTTTAGAAGATCTCTCAGCTTCATTAACCTGGCTGGTACCTTCCCGTTTTCCACAGTCACTTGGAGCGTCCTTAGAGACTCTGCCAAAAGACACAACTTAAGATAAATGCAAACCATCTAAGTGTAGTTCTGAATTTTTACCTTTCTTTCTATTTATCAATGTAGACAAGAGTTTGGGCAGATATTTTAAAAGGTAATGTCATATAAGTGGAATAATAATAACTTACAGTTGTTGTTCTTCCATATAGATCGCCCTGCTCACTTAAGTATTTTTTAAAAAACATTTGTTTTATTGATTTTGTACTGTAACATCACTGATTTCCCAAGTACTTGCCCTCCACAAGCAGTACACAATTATTTTTTTCAGCAGATGGTGAGAGAGCCTGAAGAATGCACCTTGCAGCTGCACTTGGCACCACCTCTGCTGCTGCTTTGGGACCAATTCTTGGCTTGGTTACACTGCGTGTGCATGGTGAACTTTGACCTGGAGCTTGGTCAAGCGGTGGAGGTGAGTGGATGACTCAAAGGACAGTGGCAATTTGGGTTCCTTTCTTCTTCCTCTGTATGTAAGGGTGCTTGGTTTATGAGATTCCCTCCCCAAATATTTTCAATATTTCCAATCTGCAGTTGGAAGGTAAACTGCACTTAACAATCCCACCAGCAGCAAACCATTCTTCATCTTAGCATGGGAAGTGGGAAATGATTCAAGGCCATACGCCTGTGTGCCCCTAACTCTATACTGTCTCTTGGGACTAAATCAGTAGCCAACCTCTCCACATGCATAGGAAGAGGATGAAACTCCTTTAATGGCTTTTTAATAGATAAAATGTGGTTTGCCCCAATGGCTTCTCCTTTCTTCTATCATGTCATGTCTTTACTCTTAGATTTTTAAGCTTAAGGAGACAGACAGTATTAGTTCAAAATTATGTACCACAGCTAGCAATTTTAATGGCAATAATCACCCCACCAAATAAACTTTCAGGCTTTTGACAGAACAAACTATGATGTCTCTGCAAAAAACATGTCAAGTTACAGTATATGGCTAGCTCCATTCCCCAAACCCTTCAAAACAAAGACATCAGAAATGGATGTCACCTTTCAATAATAAATGATCGGGGGGGGGGGGGTGTTGCAGAGAAATCAAGGTTTCTGAGCACTGAAACTTTTATTAAGATGCTTCTTAAGCAGACTGTGGAATGCATAATTACACTTCATACTTGCCAGGCAGCCTGCCAACAGCTTTCACAGGGATTAGGGGCACAGATCCCCATGAAAGTGAAAAAACGGTGGATTTAAAAACCCCAAAAAAACAAACATGCATGATGCAGACTCTGCTGCTGCTTGCTCCCAAACTGCCTCCATCACATGCCAGTTGCCTCTGTTGCCTGCATGGCCAGTCTCCAGGTGTTGTCATCCCTTACTGCCTTCTGGGATGACAACACTGCTGCAGGAAGGAGACAGAGAAGAGGAAGAGAGCAAAAAAGACAAGCCACCACCAGGCCGGCTGTGGCTGCTGCAAAAATCTTCTTTAATGTTGTTGTCTTTCTCTTCCTTCTCCTTGAGAAAAGGCAGGTGACACTGAAGGAGATTTCTACCACTCCTAATCCTAGGAAGTAGAGTGGTGAAGACTTGTAAACCAGCAGAAGCAGCTACAAATGTGTCAATAATCAAATCCACAAAAGTAAAATCTGCAAAAGTTGATGGCCAACTGTACATGCAGATTTACATAAACCTTCATATTTAGAATTGGTAACATGATCTCTGAAGTAAAATGAAATTAAGGGAAGTTGTCACCTTTCTTTATGCTCCTGGTGCAAATTCCCAAAGTTGTCCATTTGTTCAACGTATCTGTTATTTTCACTGGCTTGAAGTTCAGATCTGGAAATGTTGTTTAGGGACACTACAAAAAAGAGATGATTGCTAATTATTATTTCAAAATAAAAATACCTTACCATTTATGTGAGGGCTCCCTACATTATTTTTCACAGCCTCCCATGAGTTACTGCAAAGGAATTAATCACTCTCAATCCAGTATTTAGAGACCGTCCTGTCAATAAAATCAAAACCCAAGCCCAAACCATGAACTTATTTTTTGTGATATTTTAATTATGGAGTAATATCTCAGACAATAAAAATACTGTTTGCAATTTTAAGCATATAGATATAGTCAATTCCTAGACTTCATTTATATTGACAACCAGCTGACCTGATTATTTGCAACCCGGAATGGAAAGAATCTCTAAAATGATTCTGATTCTTTAGTTAAACAACGTGTCTTCATTATACCCAAGAGAAATATGTTGCAAAGGCAGCCCACATATTATGCGAGTCTATACCCAACTTTACATGAAGCCCCCCTCTGTGCTGCTTGCACTATCTTGTGCTGCTCCTGCTATCTCATGCTACTTGTGCTCTGTTCAGTATTGAGTGATTCCTGTTGGTCAGCTTGTGCCATTTGTTGCTGGTTTGGGCATGTTGGTGAAAGGGTCATGCTGGTGAACAGAGGTTTTGCTGGTTTTCTTTGGCCACAACACATCCATTGTTCATTTTGGGTTAGAAAATTGTATAACACAAAGGGTCCTGGAGTTGACACCTCATGTAATACACGGGCTGCCTATATTTGTGTAAGATTTACTGCTACTGCACAGAAACTGAGTATTTTGGCTCAACCATAACCTTTCAAAGGTCAAAAATGTCTCTCTCATTTCATTTGTTTGATTCCTAATATAACCTATGACTGGTAACAATTCTATGAAAAGAAGAATTCATTTCACTGGTTCAAAAATTAACCAAAATAAAATAAAATAAAAATCCAAGCATATTGCTAGATCACAAGCTTCTGCACAGATCATAACTGCTAGTTTTGGAAGGTTCTTTGTCTTGTTTTTTTTAGTCAAGTTTCATGCTCTTGCACAATAATATATTCTACCTCTCATTTCTAGGCTCACCTTCAGGATGACAGGTAGATATAGTGTTGGTAGCAGAAGAAGCAGACAAGTTAAATATGGCTGAACTGATATTTACTGAAGAAGTAGAGAGAGCTTTTGCAGCTTTTGCTTCAACTTCAGTAATGAGTTCCAGTGTTCCAAATTCACTTAAACGAAACTGTAAAGGGAGAAGAAGAAAAAAAGAATGAAGTTAACATACAACTAAAACATTGCAAACAAAATTTGGAAGAATGAACATATGTTTCAGCAATAAAACAAGTTTGAGTGAATGTCAAAAAGGCACCATTAGCAAAGAAAACAGAATTAAATGCTGTGCTCACATCAGCTATTAAGAGCATTGCCACTGCAGCATGGTCACATATGAAAAAGGTATTCATTTACTTTAGTGTATGAACACTAAAGTATGAATTGAATATTTAGTGTATGAACACTAAATATGAATTGAAGACTATCATGAGGGCAGGGAACCGTCTTATTAAAAATAATAATTGTAAGCCGCTCTGAGAGCCATTAGGGCTGAAGGGCAGGGTATAAATAACGTAAATAAATAAATAAATGGGTATAACATGAAGCAAACTGATCAAATGTAACATGATGAGGAAGGATCATACATACAATCAAAGATCTAAACTGAATACAAATAAATGCTTTCTCATAGTGCCAAATGTTTCAAATCAAAATTCAAGAAGAGAAATAAATATGATTGTCAATATCTGGTGCACTGGAAGAATGCTTTCAAAAATCTTACTGGCTGTGGCTTCTCTGCTATACGTTTTCTGCTATGTCCCTAACACAACCCTCCTAACATATATATACAACAGTAAGACTGAAATTAAAAATTAAAGGTATAGACTTGCACATTCCTTTCTTAGAAAAGCAACATATAAGGTGCTAGCAGAAATTTCAATTTCCTGTGTCACCCAGAGTCCATTTTTAAGTAGTATGTGCCACAGTACATTAAATCATTACTTCTTCCTCACACATAGTACAAGCCAGTCACGTACCAATAATTTCAATATGAGATATTTAAACACATGCCTATTCATTTGAAATTTGAAGGACTCTAAAATGCTTCATTCTGATTAGATACCACTAACAATATTTCCATTTCACTTGTAGATACAGTACTTACATCTCCAGTTACTGAAAGGCTCAACATTTACATTTAAAACATACAAACAAGTCATGGAAAATTACAACCATGGAAGACCTCTAAACTCTAAAGGGAGATTTATTTAGTACATAAGAATTCTTAAGCACTATATAAATATTATGATATTGCTTTTGTTACAATGAAAACTATTTATTCTCATAAATCCCAAGCAAACTGTTTGTTTCATTGGTAAAAGTGCACTACAGACAGCTTGTTGATCAAGAGTAAGAGAGAAAGAATGAGAGAGAGAGAGAGAGAGAGACTAATAAATAATAAATAATATAAAACTTTTATTTGTATCCCGCTTTTCTGTGACGAGACAATCAAAGCGGTTCACAACACATTAAAATCCACATTTAAAACATTGTGTCCCAAATTCCCCCCCTTAATACAGGATTAAACATGTTACAATTAAAATATCTATTAAAACAGAATTAAAAATTTATATACAGCGCGCCCGTGTCATATGCGGGTGCGCCTTACACGGCTTGAGCATATGCGCTCAAGCCGCGGGGCGCGCGCGGGGCGGCACGTCCCATTCAATTGAATGGGCGCGTGCGCCCGTTGCGCCCCATGCACCGCCGCACCGCCGTGCACGAGCCCCATTGTTTACAATGGGGCTTGAGCATAGGCGGAATTTGCCTTACGCGGAGGGATCCGGAACGGATCCTCGCGTAAGGCGAGGGCCCACTGTATAACGAGGTCAGAGCGGTGGGCTAATACATGACTATAATATATATTGAATCTAGGGCCGAAAGATGGCCCTAAAGGGATGGCTTCAAGCCACCCCTTCCGAAGACAGATGGAGGCAGTGGTAAACACACGCTGTGGCTCCAATCCACCTTGAAGCCGGCCAAAAAAGAAGTGGCAAAGATTCACTCCTTTTTCAGCTGGCAAAAGCCAGCTTTTCCCATCCAGCTGCGGCCCAATGGCAGCTTCATGACACTCTGGTGGTCTGCTACATCGCCAGAGTCATGAAGCTGCCTGTATCTGGGCAGCTGGGCTTCTCAGCATCATCAGGACATGCAGTGTCTAAATGCCACATGCTGATGACACCCAGAAGTGGGCTTTTTTGAGCCGGTTGTTCCAGCTCTTAGTTATGTCTTGTTTTTAATAGAAGAACAACATAATATTCTACATATCTCTTAGAAACACACACAGGTGTGTTCTACAATGTGAAATGCAATATAGCTTTTGGGAGCCATGACATTATTTATTAATAAAGATTTCATATCGATGATAAAATATTATTTCATTGCAATACAGCATACCTGTGCCGTATGCAGGCTCACCATGCGCAGACTTGAGGTCAAGGGGACAGCGAGCCCTAATATAGTGAATGGAGTGTATGTCCATGGAACGCACTGTGCACTGTGGAGGTGCACCCCATTCAAATGAATAGGGTTTGATCACATGAGTAATTTGCCTAACACGTATTGTAACCAACCAATTGTAACCAACCATTCCTCTCAAACTATGTTTTTGTATAATCTGTTGTCAGTTTCGGGGAAAAGAACTGTTGCAATTTAAACTATGTTTAAAATCAGACTCCATGGATTATAAAGCCAACATCTTATTAGTAACATACATGCACTGAAGTTTCTCTTATGTGTGTGTATGTGGGGTTTTTGGGGTACCGTGGAAGTTGGTATTCCTTTCCTTTCTCTACTGCACCCAAGTCTCTGTCCCCCAGATATAAGACCCTCTCTGCACATGGCCATTCTATGTCTTGTGGGGAGCAGGTAGAAACAGAGGTGCAACTGGCTAGGCCCATAGCCAGATGCAAAGTGACTACAGAAACATTACAGCACGCCCGCGCCATACACGTACGCGCCATACATGGCTTTAACCTTATGCGGGTTAACCCGCCGGGCAATGAATGGTGCATGTGCCCATGGTGCGCACGCCAAACACAGAAGCACTCCCCCACTGCAGCCAATGGGGTTTGAGCTTACGTGTTTTTCCCCATATGCGGAGGGATCCAGAACATATGTCCCTGCATATGGAGAGGGCCCACTGTATAACAAGATGCAATAATGTTATTATTTTGTAAAAGCTGCATCATTGGGATCATGTATCATCTTCAATACTGTATAACATTTTAGATTTCTTTTTTAAAATAATTAATATATTTTTAAAAAACAAGATATATTATGGAGATCATAATTAGTAGGAAGGGGCTGCAGAAAGGTCTTTTATGAGAAATTCTGGATTTATGCAAGTTCATTACTACTAATCATCTTTGCTGAGAAAGACATCAGGTTAGATGCAGATTCATGTGGCACTGGGGATTTCTCTCATCCCAATAGATGGAGCTAAGGCCCTTCCTCTCAACACAGCACATCAGACCAGTCTCTGACTTAAACAATCAGCCACTTGCTTTTCTGCTTTCCTTTTCATGGTGTTTCATCCCAATGTCTTTAACATTTTTCTGCTACTGGCTACCAGAAATCATTACTAGGTTCTAAGCTTCCTTATAAATGTATACATTTACCAGGAAAAAATATAGTAGGAGCCTGAGTGCCAATAAATCAGAGAACAAAATAGTCCAATACTTTTTGCTACATTTGCTACAGTTCAGTGGAACGTCTCTGAAAATAATTGTTAACTAACTCTGTTTTGATGCATAAGGCCAAGTTACAGTTTTTTACTGGCATCTTGCCTCCATAAACTCAATTTCAGAGATGCAACAAACAGGTAAATCAGCAATTATCAAAAGTTCTCAGTAAAAAAAATGTTAGTGAGAGGATCGTTGTTTTACTTTAGCTACAATTCATGTCAGAGGGCAAAATGTTTCACATCTTTTCTCTAATTTGACAAAAGAACATTGGTACTGTTATAAAATCAGGGCCTTTGATTACCCTATCCCCCTTTTTCCTTACTTGTATGTTGCTACCCGGCAAGGTGGCAATGCCGTCTTTCCAGTCTAAGGCACCCATTACATCGAAGTCTGCAGTCTGGGCGATGGCTGGTTTTTTCTCCGATAGATTCTGTTCCATCTTTCAGCTTAGTCTTTGATTTTTTAAAAAAAATTAAGAAACAAAACTAGGCTTGAAAACAAAACAAAAGGCACAGAATCAACAGGCCAGTCGCTTACATTTCATGAACCATTTAAGAGTTGTGATTATTCATTCCAGCTGAAAGGATTTTCAAAGATGGAAAAAAAAGTTAGCCTTCATAATAAGGTACTGACGTTACAAGTGTTAAAGAGTCTTTGTGATTCAACTGCCACTAGCTGTCTGGATATTTGAAGCCCAGTCTGGGCAACAAAAGTCACTGGTTGCCACCTTACTGGAGAGATATATGTATGCTTAAATTTTGATAATATTTATAACAGTCGATAACCTTTACATGAGTAATTCCCAAACTGTGCCATGATAAATAAAATAATCAGGATTATGACCCAAAGAACCCAACAGGAGGTCATTCACTCCACATAAATCCCCACTCACTCCGCATCCTCCTCACCTTAGTAAGAATCTGCTACTTCTGAGTACAAACAGTACAGACTGAAAATAGACCATTCATTCATTCCTCATGCAAGAATGCATCAAAATTCCTCAACAAGAGAAATCTGGCTGTTTCTGCACAAAAACACAAGGGACAGGAGCCTTCAAGAATAAATCATATACCTATATAATTTTCAATGTTTAAGAGTGGTGTTTAGTATTTTAAATTATGGGTGGGACGAAATGCTGGTATTTTATATTATAGGAGGAAATGCATCTTCACTAATGGCATTTTGGACAATCTATATTTCAGATTATTGTACAAATAAAACAAAAACTTCAATAGGTTTGCAGAAAGGCTAATTTTAGCACCTGTGATGTGCACAATTCCACATGAGCTCCAGCCCCATTTCTACTCACCTCCTCTGCTAATGGCAGAATAGTCAGTCCCATATAATCCCCATATGCTAAGGTCCTCTGGTGAACATTTACTCCGGTCATCCAAGACTAGGTTAGCAACTGTGAGCCTGAGGACTTTTTCTTCCACTGCCCCTAGATTGAGGAATGACCTGCCAGAAGAGATTTGACAGCTGAATATGCTGTCCGAATTCAAAGGAGCATTAAAGATCAATCTCTTCCTGCAGGCTTATTCAGAAGATTTTAAATTGTGAATTTTAAATGATAAATTTCAAATGTAGATTATTTAATATGTGTACATATTGTTTATTATTTTAGTTGATGTCTGTTCCAACCAATGTCTTTTTAACTAATGTTCATCTGATAATTGCTGTTTCCCACCTCGATCTGTGGGAAGAGATAGGTAAGAAATAATAATAATAATAATAATAATAATAATAATGATGATGATGATGATGAAATACCAAGAGCTAGAAAGTACATGTTCACACAAGGAATAAAATTTGTTCTGAGTGGCTAACAAACCTTATTTTTAGCACAAAAAAGGAAAAGCAAAATAACTTGTGTTTTACATACACTACCACTGTGATTTCCAAGAGAAAATGGAAAACTTGAAAAACCTCTAAAAATTAGAAAACAGGCAAGAGCCCTGAAAGGATACACTAGCTTTTATTAGTATGAACACCTAAAATTAATGGTATAATGAGGTTATTTTCTACCCCAATAACAAAATTATCCCTACTGAAGGAGATGCCTCCCAATGAAAGGCTATTCACTTTTGTTGAATGTTGCCAGCATACAGTAGGTTTTGGCTAGTTAACAATTCTGCTAGTTCTAAATTGTTCTTGCCACACTGTAACTGAGCTAGACTTCCTATGATATACCAGCTTGCCTGCTTAGGTATATGTCTAATTCCAGAGAATCTCATGTTTTAGCATCACAACACTTCTATGCTTTTAGCCAATATTTTCCTGATTTATTCATAGAATCATAGAGTTGGAAGAGACCACTAGGGCCATCCAGTCCAACCCCCTGCCATGCAGGAAATCTAAATCAAAGCATCCCTGACAGATGGCCATCCAGCCTCTGTTTAAAGACCTCCAAGGAAGGAGACTCTATCACCCTCCGAGGGAGTGCATTCCATTGTCGAACAGCCCTAACTGTCAGGAAGTTCCTCCTAATGTTCAGATGGAATCTCTTTTCCTGGAACTTGCATCCATTGTTCCGGGTCCTGTTTTCTGGAGCAGCAGAAAACAAGCTTGCTCCCTCTTCAACATGACATCCTTTCAAATATTTAAACAGGGCTATCATATCGCCTCTTAACCTTCTTTTCTCCAGGCTAAACATCCCCAGCTCCCTAAGTCGTTCCTCATAGGGCATGGTTTCCAGACCTTTCACCATTTTTGTCGCCCTCCTTTGGACACGCTCCAGTTTCTCAATGTCCTTTCTGAATTGTGGTGCCCAGAACTGGACACAATATTCTAGGTGGGGCCTGACCAGAGCAGAATACAGTGGCACTATTACTTCTCTTGATCTAGACACTATACTTCTATTGATGCAGCTTAAAATAGCATTGGCCTTTTTAGCTGCCGCATCACACTGTTCACTCATGTTCAACTTGTGGTCTACTTGGACTCCTAGATCCCTTTCACACGTAGTTTCATTCAGCCAGGTGTCTCCCATCCTATATCTGTGCATTTCATTTTTCTGCCCTAAGTGCAATACCTTACATTTCTCCATGTTGAATTTCATTTTAGCTTTGGCCCAGCTTTCTAGTCTATTCAGGTCATTTTGAATCTTGATCCTGTCCTCTGGGGTATTAGCTATTCCCCCTAATTTGGTGTCATCTGCAAATTTGATAAGTATGCTCCCAATTCTGTCATCCAGGTCATTGATAAAGATGTTGAATAGCACTGGGCCCAGGACAGAGCCCTGTGGGACCCCACTGGTCACTTCTCTCCAGGCTGAAAAAGAGCCATTGTTGAGCACCCTTTGGGTTCGGCCGGTCAACCAATTACAGATCCATTTAACAGTTCCTTTGTCTAGCCCACATTTTACAAGCTTGTTTGTATTGGGTCTATACTGCTGCAATGGGCATGTACTTCAGAACACAACCAGCTGCTCTTCAGTTGATAGATCTGTTGGGGGTGTTTTGATTTGGATTTCCTGCATGGCAGGGGGTTGGACTGGATGGCCCTTGCAGTCTCTATGATTCTATGATCTATCTCTGGTGTGTATCACATTCAAAACTACTCAATAAACAGTCCATATCGTCAATTTTTCAATGATTGCATGCATCACTGGTTTCCCTATGGTCAAA
Organism: Sceloporus undulatus; assembly: GCF_019175285.1. Taxonomy (NCBI): domain Eukaryota; kingdom Metazoa; phylum Chordata; class Lepidosauria; order Squamata; family Phrynosomatidae; genus Sceloporus; species Sceloporus undulatus. Next base: position 6,540,542 of record NC_056530.1, read on the forward strand.
ATTCAAGTATCTTGTGAATGCATGAAACCTCTTCTGACTCATTGCTACTCTAAGTTGGCAGTGCCCTAATAACAGATCAAAAGTTCCTCCCAGATCTCATTCTGTCCAAGCTATATATCCATGAGGAGCAACTGGCCAATGTGCTCAACTCAGGTTTACACCCCTGAACTTTTGTATAATTCCTTTAATTCCATGTCATGAAATAAATGCCACATCTCTCTGTATCACAGATTATGCAGTAAAAACTACTTTCTGTGAGAAGCAGAATATTTAAAATATTTCTAGCACTGCATCTTTGTTTGTATCGTTCCTGGGCCATGCACAATCCCTAAATATACCTCTGCCTGCTTGGCAATGAAATGTGGATGTATCCACCTGATCTTTTTGTTCCCATCTCTCTCAGTATCTTCACTTGATCCTTCTTGGACAGGATCAAGTACAATCCTTCCTACTTTTGAACAGAGGGAAGGTTTGCTTCTCCTCTCCGCACTCTCATTAGCTTCAGTTACAAACCAGCATGAGGTACTTTTTTATTCCATTCCATTACCCCTGAAAGGAATGTGAATGTATGCCAATGGCTAAATGCAACAAATTGGTTGTTACTGTTTTGTCATTGCTATGAAACTGCCATGACTCTTGAAACCAGGGTTCGAATCCCTGCTCAGCCATTGAGTCCACTGGGTTATCACACTTTCTCAGCCTTAGAAGAAGGTAATTTGAACCAATCTGGTCAAGAAAACACCATAATAGGTTTACCTTAGGGTTGTCATAAGTTGGAAATGACCTGAAGGCACACACCAACATGCAGAGCAGGTTGCTGAAGGGGAATTGTTTAAAACTCTTAAAATGACAATGTTGTAAAAGGCCTACCTTACAGGAGTAGTTCTGCATGAAGTCTGTAACAAAACACGATTCTGGAGTATTACAGTGTATAATTGGTACAATGTTGCCAACAGAGTTTAAAGGACACACGTTCGAAATTTAGTGGGTCCCTTTGTTGTAAACCTGGTGACTCATTCCACTTTTGGAGACTGAAGCCAGTATATATGCTGAAGTATTTGGATTTGTCCTTCTATTTAATCTTTTAATTCACATTTGTGGCTATTTAAAAGACTGGACTATCACATAACCCTCATACTGGTTTATTAAATAGCAGATCAGTACTGGTCTGTTATTATTCATTGAATGTCTAGCTAACTTTTTGATAGTTCATCCTTGTTCCAGTGCTTGATGGCAGTACGCATTCTGAACAAACACAGACCATCCCTCAGGTTTGAAAGTCCTGATCTAACGTAAAATTAAGTCATGGCACATTGTCATTCCCACTGCAGGGCCCAAATGCTAAAGGACAGTGTGGATTCTGCTTACTCAAAATAGGAGAAAGACTCAACCCTAACCTGAAACAATCATTTTTAAAGTTTTCCCCAGCTGGCAGGCAAGCCAATGACAACTTAAACAATTACAGTAGTTTAAACCTATACAAAGCAAAGCAGCAGCACATAAATGGCATAAAATGTTGATGTAAGGTTTATATAGAAATACATAAAAACACTTTATAACAAGCTTTTACAGACGCATTAGAAAAACCTATAAACATTCTAAGAAAATAAATTATGTTTTTTAAAGAATATTCCTCTTCTCATAACTATCTATAATGAACCAAAGCAAACAGGCAATTAAAACAGATTCTCCCACTGTCTCAGTTTTTCTCTTCCAACTGGGATGCCAACATCCCTGGAAACTTGCTTTTGCTAAAACTATCAATCTACTCCTACTACAAAAATCTCTACTCATTCCTTAATATCTTTATCCTCTCTATCTGATATAGTTTGACACAGATGATCACTTTCTCTTAGAGGCTGCACAGACCGGTAGTAAGCGCCGGCAACAGGGTGGCATGGGGGTGTGGCATTTGGACGATGCACACCATGACACCACCCTGATGCTGGCACCATGCCATCTGCCTGACGGGTGCATTATGGTGCTCCTTTGACATAGCATTCACACGTTGCACAACAAAAGGATTGCCAAAAAGTGCCACAGTGGTGGCAAGGATGCCCTTTTCCCAGGGAAAAATAAGCAGCATTTTGCTGCTTCTTTTTAGCCTGGAAAAATGCCAGATTGGGGCTGTGGCATGCAGTTGCCATGACCCCAATCTGGCGCTCAAAGTGGTGGCGTTAAGCTGCCCCTTACTTGCCGTCTGCTTTGTCCACAGTTGATTCCTTTTTTGCTTTTTAAAGGTGTTTCTTATTCTCTGATGAGCTGGACTAACTGTTGAGATACATGTATGTGTATTTGCGTGCCTTCAAGTTGCCTGTTGATTTATGTCAGTTCCATTAATTTCATACACAGAGGTCATAAAGATAGTATGTTTCTCACACATTAATGTGTCATCTTCATGCAGTAGTAACCAATGAGTATGGTCAAAGTCAGAACCATTTGTTCTACGGAAAAAGCCTGCTATTTTCCATAACAGAATGCCATGACAGAAGGATTGTTCTTTAATGACAACAGTATGTCATGGGGGGGGGGGGCGCACAGGTCAAATTCCATTAAAAATAAAGTTATCCTTCAATCTACAAAATACACACATGAATTACACACTACTACAAAGTATATACACCACATTTACACATTAAATTTTTTAAATGGCTGCAACAGTAAAAGGTTATTTAAATGTTACAATAAAACTTCTATTGGGGTGGGCTTTAACATATAAACCTGTTTCTGAACAAAGGAGCACACCTCCTCATTCTACACCTCATACTGACTGGACAGCATCCCCATTTCAGAACCCACTTTTGTCCGCATCTCTCAAAGAGCAAATTTGATAACAGATAATCTTCTGGGAATAGATGGACAGCAGAGCTGCTCCTACTGTCATCTTCTTCCCTTAGATCAGTGTTTCTCAAATAGTGGGGCGGGCCCCCCAGGGGGGGCCCGAGGCTCCATAAAGGGGGGCGCGAAGCTCTGTTATGCAGAGGTGTACTTATAACAATTTTATAGACAAATGATACTATTTACAGTCGCGCGGGGGGCGTGAAATGTTTTCTTCTTCCTAGGGGGGGCATGACAGAAAATAATTGAGAAGCACTGCCTTAGATAGATGACTTAAGTGGAGAAATCTTGAATGGGCTGGGCTCTTTCCAATGTCAGTCAAAGCTCTTGGACTCAGTGAAGGAAACACCTTCTCCCTATACAGTACTACATCCATGAATAGAAAAGGTAAGAATGCCAGTCAGGAGGATAAGGCGTCTCTTGCTGTCACCACAGTTCTTCCTCCAGACTTTTAATATTTTTGCCAGCTCAGAAAAAAGGATAAACGAACAAATAATCAAACCCTTACATCACATTTGTATGTACAACTGCTTAGAAAAAAGTCAGGAATTCAATCAGAATTACTCCAAACAATCTGTGTAGGATTGTAGCCTCAATCTGTCATCAAGTACTGTACACAGATCTTTGAGACTCACAAGTGCTACAAGATCTCTCTACGTACTGATTCTACAGACTAACATGGCTATATCTTTTAAGTATCCATCTACTATTTGACAAACATGAAATTCTATTACTTAAAATATAAACCTCATCGTCTCTGGACTAATTTATAACAGAGAAACAAACTGTATTAGATTATACCTATAGCATCACCACTCAGAGTAAATGTAGGTAGCTAACTGTTTCAAACAGTGCAATTCTCACACAGAGTCTTACTCTATGTCTTGCCAAGGAGTTTTCCATAAATTATCTATCTATCTATCTATCTATCTATCTATTTATTTATTTGGATTAGATGAACTGCTGAATCTGCCACTTAGATCCATATTCATTCACAGTAGATTTGATTAATTCTACCTTGTTGGCCAAACTGTGTTGAAGGAAGGAACAATAAAAGCAGAGCTTAAATGAAAGGAAAGGGGCAGAAAAGAGAGAGGATGAAAATGTAAATGGAGAGTATTGTGTGGGGTTCAAAAACAGTAACAGAAACACAAAATAGAGCTTGAGAGAAATAATGGAAAGAAAACAAAAGGACAAAAGGTTAATAAATGGAACCCAAAGAGAAGAAGACACACACACACACACACATATATATATATATATATAATGTGATGAAGAAAGCAAGCAATATGGGATGAGAAGGAAGGGCGCTTAACTAAAATACAAATTTACAGAGATATGGTTCAAGAGTCAGAGATAAAATAGAAATAATACATTAATATGTGAGGGGGAAAATGTTTTACAGCTGTTGCTGCAGTACTACAACCCTCCTATATACTCCTAAAACAGAAGCTCCATCCACTATTATTGTACTTTCTTCAGAAGTCAAAAGTGTTAAATTCCTTCACTGAAAAATATTGATACCTTCCTCCAAAAAATAAAGAAAAGAAAAATGCCTAAGACAACAGAGAAATGCATTTTTAAAACATCTGATGATACCCTAAGCTTTGGTGAATCAAAGGATACCTCATTAGGGATATCAAATCTATAATTAGTTGGCGGATACACAGAGAAAGGGGGAGCCTTGCACCAAAATTTTGCTTGAAGAAATGTTGAAAGTTTCCTTTTCTTTGGAGACTGGGGCTGCATCCACACTGGAGAAATAACCCGGTTTGGCACAGCTTTAACTCCATTCTGGGCCCCACAACGAACTCCAACTCCCAGAATTCCACAGCCTTGAGCCAGAGCAGTTAAAGCAGTGCCTAAACTCTCAGGTCCAAAACACACTGCAGAAATAATCCCGTTTGAGGCCACTTTAACTGCCCTGGGTCAGTCCTAGGGAGTCCTGGGAACTGTAGTTTATTGTGACACCAGAACTCTCTGACAGAGAAGGCTCAATGTCCCACAAAACTACAGTTCCCAGAATTCCCTAGCATTGAACAAGGGCAGATAAAGTGGTCTCAAATTGGACCTCAGTGTGCAATACAAAGACTTTTATGTAAGACAACCTATAGCATTAGTGAAGAACTCCTACATACAATGCAAGGGAATCTTGTAGTGTGTAGAAGTTGTAGTATAAGCTTTTGCAGATGAATGGAGTGAAATGATGCCCAGGAAAGCCTTTTATAATTACTGTCTATACTCAATTATAAGTTGAGAAATGTATGCCCCAAAATTGACCCTAAAATGTATATAAGGATCAATACATCAGTAGTGCAATTCCTTCCTCCTCCAGTCCCTTTTGCAAGTCTTTGCTTCCTATGGAAAAACCTCTCCATTAAATCCACTTGGTCCCTGGCTTCCTATCAAAATAACCTCTCCATTTAAAACCATCTCTCCAGTCCCTTTTGCAAAACCTTGCTTCCTATGGAAACAACTCTCCATTTGAATCCACTTGCTTCCTAGAGGTCCAGAGAAGGAAAAGGAGGGAGGGAGGGAAGTGGTATTTCCCCCTTTCCATCCTTCCTTATAGCTCCCTAGGTTTTACCCTCGATTTATCCATGGGTCATATCAAAACCCAGGATTTTGACCCTGAAACCTTCCCTCGACTTGTACACGAGTATATATGGTAAAACTGTGTAACTACCTCTATGTGGGGATAGTGAGAAGATGACATGTTCAGCTTTAGATGCTCACTGAGGGACAAAGGCAGGAGGGACATTGTTGCCTTTGGCCAGATGAGCAGCCATAGGAAATGTAGGGACACTGTCTATGGAGCACATTTCTCTGCCCACTTTTCTGTACACATGGCGAACTATATAAAACTTAAATATAAGCAGCATTTTGCTTATAGACTATGCTTCCATCTTTCTGAGAGGAACACAAAAGACAGTCGTACAGTTTGGGACTTTGCCAAACACATTCTTGCCACAGCACACAACGCAGATCTCTGTACAACACAGCCTTTGGAGAATGCGTGCCCCTAGGGACACGTAGGGCAATGTGTGCCTATAGGGGAAGACGTGCCCCTAGGGACACGTAGGGCGATGCGTGCCTATAGGGGACTATAGGGGAAGACGTGCCCCTAGGGACACATAGGGCAATGCGTACCTATAGGGGACTATAGGGGAAGATGTGCCCCTAGGGACACGTAGGGCAATGCATGCCTATAGGGGACTATAGGGGAAGACTTGGGGAGATCCTTGCCACTGGAAATAATAGGAGAATCCCTTCCCATCTCCAATGTTTCCCTTATGGGCAATCAGTATAGTGCAGCCCCTGAAACAGTTTAAGAGAGAAAGGTAACCTTTTGGGGGGAGACGGGGGAAGGGCTGCCCGGGAGAAGAAGAGGAAGGAAGGAAGGAAGGAAGTTGGCGTCTCCCCCAAAACTTCTTCGCCGCAGAAGCTCCAGACCAGAGAGAGCCAGCCAGAACTCAAAGGAGGTCGGGCTCTGCCCTCTTCAGGAGCCACAAAATGGCGGGAGGGAAGCCTAGTGGTTGGGGCCAAGAAGAGCAGCAGGAGAAAAGGGGCGAGGAGGTCGGACGGGGGCGTCTTTCCCTCCCTTCGCCCCAGACAGGGGCCGGGCTCTCTGGCTGAAAGTAGGAGAGCTGGGACCGGCGCCTTCCGCGACTCACCTCCTGCTCCTCCTTCTGCCTCGGTCTCCGTCCTGAGTCTCAACTCTTCTTCGCTCTCTTTCTCTTCTCTTCTCGTCTTCGGAGAAGCAGCGAGCAGCGCTAGGCTAAGTTCGGAGGGCTTTGCGCATGCGCAGAGAGGCCGGGCGCCGGCCGTTGGGAGGCCGTTTTTTATTGTGAGGGAACCAAAAGGAGGAGCCTAAAGGGTTAAAGGCTCTAGGAGCCACACGGAGGAAATAAGGCGCTTCGACAACGAGTCAACTCTTCCTGGCTCCATGCTATGGAATTCTGGGAATTGGAGTTTGTTGTGGCCTCAGAGCAGAGCCGCAACAAACTCGCTCCGCTCTGGGGCCACAACAAACTCCAATTCCCAGAATTCCATAGCATGGAGCCGTGTCAAAGCGCCTTATTTCCCCCGTGGGTGAGGCCTTAGGCCCAAAAGCTAATCGATAAACAATAAAGAAAATACACTCATAAATGAAAACAACAGTAAATAAAACACACACTGCAGGAATAATCCACCTTGAGGCCTTTTCGACTGCCCTGCCCCAGCGCCAGGGGATTTTGGGAACTGTAGTTTCTTACGATAAAGAAAGCTCAATACCTCACAAAACTACAGTTCCCAGAATTCTCTAGCATTGAGCCAAGGCAGTTAAAGCAATCTCAAACCGAGTTATTTCTGCTCTATGGGTGAGGCCTTGGGCCAAAACACGCTGCAGAAATAATCCAGTTTCAGACTGATTTAACTGCCCTGGCTCAGTGCCAAGGAATCCTGGGAATTGTAGTTCGTTGTGGCACCAGAGCGCGCGCTCTCTCTCTCTCTGACAGAGAAGGCTCAGTGTCTCACAAAGCTACAGTCCCTATAATTCCCTGGCAGTTAAAGCAGTCTCAAACTAGTATTTCTGCAGTATGTTTTGGACCTTTATTAAAATGCCTTGTAGGCTTGCAATATACTCCCAGAACTCTGAATGCTTTTACCAGCAGCAACAACGCACCCTTCACTGAATCTACACTGAAATCATTCCTTTCAAGTATCCATTGTGCTGAAATGAAGGCAATGTCTCACAAAACTACAGTTCCCAGAATTCCCTAGCATTGCGCCAGGGTAGTTAAAGCGATCTCAAACCAAGTTATTTCTGCACTGTGGATGGAGCCTTAGAGAGTTATTTCTTACAGGCATTTCGGCAGCAGAAATAATCCAGTTTGACACTGCTTTAACTTGGTGCTATAGAATTAATTGTGGCACCAGAGCATTGTTCTGGAATACTCTAGAATTCCATAGCATTGAGCCAGGGAAGTTAAAATGGTGTCAAACCTGATTATCTCTGCTGTGCGGATGTACACTCCCACACATAACAACGCAACATGACGGGGTTAAGTTGCTCTTGTGGCACCAGCCTTGAAAGCACAAAAAGTGTTAAGGCTAAAACAGGGTGGCCCAATGTCCTAATGTCCTTACCTCAAAGAAGAACAAGGCGCTGTGAAATGGAGGACATTCCAGAAAAAAATTGAGGACGTGATCAAATAGAGGACGTGATCCAGAGTCCATCGCTTAAACTGCTACGCTACACCATGCTAATACAAACCTGCATTTGTCCAGTTACAAAATAGAATGCAAGTTTGCAAGCCTTCCTCCATTACACCAAATCAGAGGGACTAGACTCTGGGGCTTGTGGTTAATGGAGAAAACGGCAGAGAATAACAACTGAGCGAGAGGCTGACACTCTGGACTGACCTTCCATAAGATTTGGCACCCATTTATTGAATACATCCAGCGAGATTTAGTCTCTAGACATCCCCCAATTTTAGCTAAATTTTTATGGAAAGATGTCTTTCAGGATCCCTGAACACACCTTTTATCTATAACTTTCAGGGCCTTACCTGAAAGGGTTATTGTCTTTATTTATTGTTGTTTTGGTATACTGTTTGTTGTCATGATTTGTTTTAGAATGTATTAATAAATTTTAATTTAAAAAAAATCAGAGGGACTTCTTTCTGACTGAGCACACACACACACACACACACACACACAGAGTCCCATCCCAGAGAGGAGGCCCAGAAAGACACCATGGTTGATGGTTTCAAAAGCTGCTGAAAGGTGCAGCAGAAATAACAGGGACACACTCCCCCTGTTTTTAATTCAGTTATGTTTGAATGTTAAAACAATAACCATATTTTTCAATACGCTGATTCCCCCCTCCATGGAGTTGTAAGCTACACAACACAGAGTAAAAAGTAAACCTTCAAGTGGACCTGAATCAGACAATTTAAAAGAAATGGGTATGATGGGGCATGTGATGCGATGTTGTTATATCATTTTAATGTATTTTAAGCCTTTTAATCTTTTAAAACTTGATTTTAGCACTGAATTTGTTTTAATAATAATAATAATAATAATAATAATATGTTTTATTTAAAGACCGCTATTCCGCAATGATCATAGCAGTGTACAGTAAAAATTGTAATACAATACAAAATACAAGGTGACAGTTAAAGGAGGGAGAAGTCTCGTCCTTCAGGCAGTCCCTGATGTTGCTGAGTCTGCCTGATTGCTCCCTCTCAGGCCAAGATTGATTGATTGATTGAAATTTTATTTATATACCGCCATTCCTATGATCACGGCGGTTTACAAACAGAATAAGATACAATACGATACAGGTTACAAATATAATACAATACAAATCACAGTTTAAAAATCAAAATTAACAGCTGACAGTTAAAAGAGGGAGGAGCCTCTTCCTTCAGGCAGTCCCTGATGTTGTTGTTTTAAATTATTGTAGTAATTAAATTCTATTTTAATATACTATTTTTGTATGTTTTTAACTGTATGGTGTTTTTTAATGTTGTAAGCCACCCTGACTCCCAGCCTTAAGAGAAAGGCGGGATATAAATAAATAGTAATAATAATAATAATAATAATAATAATATGAAGGAAGATGACAACTGTGAAGTTAAATAGTTGAAATGAAATATAGTTTGAGTATCTCTTAACCAAAATGCTTGGGACTAGAAGCGTTTTGGGTTTTGGATTTTTTTATTTTATTTTTATTTATTAATTAATTTTATTTTTGGATTTTTGGATATCTGTATTTGCATATATGCAAATAACAAGATATCTTGGAGATGAGACCCAAGTCTAAATGCAAAATTTATTTATGTTTCGTATATATCTTATATACATAGCTTGGGGGTAATTTATACAATATGTTTAATAATTGTGCACCTGGGACAAAGATTGTGTACACTGAACCACCAGAAATCAAAGGTGCCACTATCTCAGCCACTCGTGAAAAAAGTTTTGGTTTTTGGAGAATTTCAGAATTCTGGATATGGGAGTCTCAACCTGTATCTATAAAAATGGATGTGATTTCTGGAGTGAGATGTTTTAGAGTTTGCTATTAAAATTCACCAGAAACAAGCATCTCTTTTGCCTGATCTGCATATTTGATTTGATGTGCCTGACTTGGCAATATGTATGAATATCCATATACATATTGTAAACACAGGTTTGAAACCCCGGCAGTGATAATATTCCTGATGAAGTGTTTAAAACCAACTTGGACTGGTGGATCCCTGTACTTGCTGCCTTATTTACCAGTATAGACCACACAACCTGCATCCCCGAGGAATGAGGTCTTGCCATCATTGTGCCTATTTTCAAGAAAGGTGATCAGAATGATCCAGGAAACTTTAACATTTCTCACTTTTTCTCTTGCTGGATCTCTCTCTTTCTTGCCATATACATTGACACTGTGTTGTTCTGTGCCTTCAAGTTGTTTCCAACTTATGAAAACCCAAAGGCCAACCTATCATGGGGTT
>NC_056530.1:6550879-6598939 GCF_019175285.1 Sceloporus undulatus
CTCTTGGCAAGATTTGGTCAGGAGGGGTTGCCTTTGCCTTCCTCTGACGCTGAGAGAGTGTGACTTGCCCAAAGCAATCTCAGAACGAGTTATTTCTGCATTGTGGATGGAGCCCTAGAGAATTATTTCTTACAGGTATTTCGGCTGCATGCTCAATGGGTTTCCATGGCAGAGCAGTGATTCAAACTCTCATAATCCAATGATCAGACCACTGTATAATTTATTATTTTATTTATGTATTGTATTTACACCCCACTCGCAATGCTCTCAGAGCAGTTTACAAAAGATGCTGGCAAAACGTCAGGAGACACTCTTCTAGAACATGGCCACATAGCCTAAAAAACCCACATAAACTATAGATGCCGGCCATGAAAGCCTTTGACTTCATATTGAAGCTGATGAAGATTTTATATCCCAACTTTTTAGCAGGTCTGAGACCCAGAGTAGCTTACAACAGTGAAAAGAGATATTTTACACACACACACACACACACACACACACACGTAAAATTAAAATCATATCCATTATCTAGTAGCCCAAATCCCTACAGTCACCTTTTAGTTGATGGAATCCATACCATTCTATTTCATATCACTTTGTGAGGGTCATCTCAATGTCATCTGAAAGCTGGAATCGGGCTGATGGCTTTTTTCTGTTGTGTCTCCTTCACATTTGTCCATCCTTCTTTCTTTGGTAACTCTGCTTCATTTTCCCCTGCATAATGATTGTCATCTCCTGCCTTCTTCCATCCTCTCAACACGGCCTAGAAATAGGCATATGTACTACCTATTGGCAGGTGTTTAAATTCACTGGCTCATATGGATTTGTATTTAAACCAACTGGCACAAAGTCTCCAGTATTTCAGATAGGAGATGCTTGTGACTAAAGGCTAGGACATTTTAGATGCAAAGGTGATGACTATGACTAAATACAGAGGTGACTATGTCAGCTCTGCCACTGACATTCAATTCTCCCTCAATAGGAAGTAGCTTCATACTGAGTCTAACCATTGGTATATCTAGTCCATTATGAAACAGAAGAGGTGGACATCTTTGGGGGACCACATTGATCCTTCAGGGGACCTTAAGAGGGCTGTACCACTTGAAAAACACAATTTTTGCCCCCTATTTCTCTTTGGAGACATGGGAACACACGGGGACATATTTTTGGACCTCTTTTAGCCAACCTCTGTCACACCATGTTAGATTTAAAAAAAGAAAGCCATCTCCTTGACCCAAAACAGCCTGGAGAAAAGAAACATGGTGAACTGCTGGGGGGTGCATTTTACGGCACAGAAATTGGTGGTCCCAAGGGCCACAAAAACATAGGCTGCACTTTTTCCAGTCCAGTTTACATTGGCAGCCAGAATTTCAGGAAGGAGTCCTGGTCAGAAAAGCCTGAGATTAAACTCTCTGCATTGCATCAGCTTTGCCACTGTGTTGTGGCCTTTTTATAAATTTCCCATTTCCAGTCATGCTTGGCATGGCTTGCTGGGCAGAGCTGGGGAATGACAGTTTGGATGTCGTCATCCAGGGATCAATGGGGGTGTAGTGAAGGAAGTTTGGACCATGGAAACTCCACATCGATTCCCTTTTCAGCCACAAAGCTTGTATACTGGTCGAGGACCACTTCCTCTCCACCCAAAAACTGGTGTACAATGCTAGGTAAGAGTTGAAATATAAACTACTATGCAACAAACAACAGGAAGTTTTATTTCTGATCTGATTCCCACAAAAGTAGGCAAGATGTTCATACATCTTCCATCGAAACATATTAATACAGTCTAACCACATAAGGCTGTTAATGGTCTTAATATGGTTCCATAACATAAAACTGTAAATGTTATGCACATACATTATGTGAAATATTCAAGTAGAAAGTATATTAATGCTTTTAAAACAACATTTTAAATTCTTCAGTTAAAGATTTTACAGTTGCCAATATTAGCTAATTTTGGCCCAAACATTACAAAATTAAGATCTGATCAAACTGATCCTCTGAAGAAAACTGTGGAAAACAATGGCACTCACAAATTCTGATTATTTGTATTTAGTAGTTTGAAATGTGCACTGAGCTTTAAATGCAGCATGTGGATATATGTGCCTCCAAAGATACACATGCTATTAAAGCCTCATGTTTAGAGTTGATATCTAGCCTGTTTGAAACCTGGCAAGAGGCTGCAGCTTTTGCGCCCAAGTAGAATAGCAAGTACTGTATGGTGATTGTGTTTGCAATGAAGAGAGCTTATTTGCCCACTTGGCAACTCTCCATTCACAGAAGAACCAAAGTATCATTAATGAGTAGACACCACAGAACAAAACACAGGACAAGCAAGACACTACTTTTATTGGAGCTAGCTAATGTTAAAATGCAGTTGAGTTCTACTTCAAGCTGCATGTCAGCAAAAAAGGAATGGATGGAAAAGTCTCTTTGATGCAAGGCATGTTGCTGAATCAGAGAATCATAGTGTTGGAACACAAAGACCACCTAGTCCAGACCTGCACAACTTGGTAGGTAGGGGCCAAAATTAAAATAGCTCGAACTTCTTCAGGCTGCAAATTGGTTTTAATTAAATATTAATTATTAATATTATTAATATTAATTCCATCCTCTCTCTCCTCTGCCTGGCCCTCTCCTCATGAGAAAGCTGAGCGGCAGAGAAACCTTGAGGGTTGAGTGTTTGCCCCTCTTAGAAAGCTGAGCAGTGGAGGAGCCTTGCAGGGTGAGTGTTTGCCCGTCCTCCTCCACATGTCCCTCTCCTCAGTAGGAGGCTGAGCAGCAGAAGAGCCTTGAAATTGTTCCACATCCTTGCGGGCTGCCCAAAAACCTTTGGCGGACACATGCAGCAGCACTTTCTGATGCTCCTTTTGGCACTGTGCCATCTGGACACAGCGCCAAAGGAGAGTGCCATGATGCCACCTACCATGCAATCGGGAGCACAACATGACAGTGGTGTCAGGGTAGCGTCAGGGCATGTGTCTTGCAAACACCATGCCCCCACTCTGCCCCGAAGCCAGCGTATAACTCCGGTCTGTACAGCCTCTTAGTCTTCTCTTCTACAAGATTAATGTACCCAGCTCCCTCATTTGTTCTTCATAAAGCTTAGTTTCCACAGGATTAAGACCAACTTAATCCTGTAAAAAGCTCTAATTCAGTGTCTGCAAGCAAAGTTTCTGTCTGTACAAGCTCATCAAATGTGAAAACTAACCAACAAACAAAAAATTGAAAAATCTAGTTAGCCAAACTCCACTTCAAGATTTATTTCTTGAGACTGGGGAAAAAAACCAAGTCCTATGACATGTTAAAGACTAACACATTTTATTTGACATAAGGATTTGTGGACTGCAAACGACTTCATTGAATGCATCTCATGGCAGCACACACACTTTTGTTATTCTTTCACCAGACTAAGATGGTTAATTCCTTGGAGGTGTTCAACTGGAAAGAATGTAGGGACTATATGATGCAGATCAGTGTTTGCAAACTTCATGAAAAAAAAAGAAACATTTGAACAAGTCTAACAGTGAGGGAAAAACAGCAAAAGCATATATACTGGCAAACTGTCCCATACAGGCGTTGATGGGTATGCTCTAATTCTTAGCAGACCAGGGTAACTTTGTGTTCTAGTTCCTAAGAGATGTATATGTCCCCAAATGCCTACTGTTTTGTGCTCAAGAACTTCATTCTAGAAGTTCATTCTAGAACTTCATTCTGGGCATTCTAGATTTCCTGCCATTATCTCATCATTTTAAACACATTTCAATAGAGGCCTGCACGTGGAAAAGACACCTCCCTGATGGTACATTGCCTGAGTAACCATTTAGTCATGAACAATTCAAAGTCAAGTGACAAGTAATGGAATCAAATATCCTTGAAATCTACTTCAGCTTCAGGGATTGCATTTGCCACTTGTGACCATACTGACTGTAACTCTCTCCTCACTCGTGTCGAGACCATATGAGAATCGCATGCATGGAAATCTTTCCATAGACTTTCAGTTCTGTTTATTTCCAGCAAATTTACTCAAATTATTGAAATTACTCAAACGTGCTGTAATAATTTCCCCATGCTCCCCTTGGAAGGGTGGCTTCAGGGATTCTTGCTTTGTTTTGATAGAAAGTGTCTTGAGTGGGAAGACTAGGTTTAGAGGGTTTACTCCGCTTTGCACTTGAACCCAAAGTGGAACCCAGTGCAAGGTGGTGAGTGGACCGAGTTGCAGAACAGTGATTCTGACCACATGCTTGACTCAAGAATTTATGTTCAGCATCAGAACTGAAGCTTGTACACAAATCTTTCATTTGTCCCCCAGATCCAGGCTACAGCCGATTTTTCCTTTATATATTGCTAAAATCAGACCTTTTCTTTCAGGTTTTTTTCCTATATGACTTTGATTGATGCCCTGGTTATCTCTTGCCTTGACTACTGCAACATTACAGAGCTTCTTTTGCCCCCCCCCAATCCCTTCAGCATTTTGCTGCTAGGATTATCTTTCTGGCTAGCCGTTTTGATCATGATGGTATAATTCAAAGATATAGCCATATTAGTCTGTAGAATCAGTATGTGGAGAGATCTTGTAGCATCTTTGAGACTAACTGAAAGAAATTGGCAGCAGTCGACTTCCTCAGATGGAGATGAGGAAGCAGACTGAAGTCTACCAAAGCTCATGCTGCCCATTTCTTTCTTTCAGTTAGTCTCAAAGGTGCTACAAGATCTCTCCACGTTTTGATCGTATCACTCCACTTCTGATCTCTGCCCTGGCTGCCCATCCCTTACAGGATCCAGTATAAATGTCTTCTTTTAACCTTCAAAGCCCTACATAATTTAACCCCCCCCCCCCCGCCTTTATTTTTTAGTTTCTTTCCCCTTTTACCATCCGGCTCGAGTCCTACAATCTAGGGACTCTGGGGTTCTTACCCAGCCAAGAGTTTATTCCTCCCTAGATACGAACGTTGGTACTTACCCGTGATACGTTCATTTCCAGTAGATGAGGGTCCTTGCATCCTGTATTCTGGGTTTAGCTCCTCCTATTTGCTCCTGTAGGCAGGGACAATAAACAAAAGACTGGCCCCTATATAGAGAGGAGCTAGCCCCCCGGGTCTCAGTCAATAACAAGCCAAGCGACTAGTAAGGTAAATCAAGGAACTGCTAGTAACATCAGCTAAGGGTTAACTAGAACACCTTAGAAAAACTAGTCCAAGAACAAACAAGAACTCAGAAAAACCAATCCAGCAACCAGAAGAACAAGGCAGGTCCCCCAACAGGCAGGCAGGGTCAGAGGCCGCAGGCAGCACCCAATTGGGCAGGATGCTAGGACCCTCGTCTGCTGGAAATGAACGTATCACAGGTAAGTACCAACGTTCGTTTTCCCAGCAGACAGGGTCCTAACCTCTTGTATTCTGGGATTTACAAAAGCCCTCTCGAACTGGGAGGGAAGTGCTGCCAGGAGACTGTGGCCCCCGACACAATCTATTGGAGGACCCTCCTTCCAAATGACGCCTCAGCGGACTGAGACACGTCCAGTTTGTAATGTCTTATGAAGGTCAAAGGCGACTTCCATGTGGCCGCCCTGCAAATGTCTGACAGGGAGGCGCTAGTGGCCAGGGCCGCAGAGGTCGATGCACTCCTGGTTGACTGCGCCATCACCCCCTCGGGCGGAGTGAGATCAAGAGTTCAGTAGCTCTCTTGAATACAAGACCTGATCCACCTAATCAGAGTCGAGGCGGATACCTTGCACCCCAAAGAGCCCGGGAGAAAGGAAATGAACAACATTTCAGATGACCTTAACGTTGAAGTCCTCTTGATGTAGATTCTGAGGGCTCTGCGCACTTCCAATGTGTGCCCGGTCTTTCCCAAGTCCTTCTTAGGAGTGCGGCAGAATGAAGGCAGGAGAAGGTCCAGTGACATGTGAAAGGCTGAATTGACCTTAGGCATGAAGGTAGGGTCTGGATGAAGGCACACTGAGACTGGCCTAAAATATACAAGTCTTTATGTACTGACAGGGCCCCCAGGTCTGACACCCGTCTGGCAGAGGTAATGGCCGTGAGGAAGATGACCTTAAAGGAGAGGTGTTTGAGGGAGGCCTCCCTCCCGAAGGGGCTCGAACGGCCCAACCATCAGTGCCTTTAAGACCATGTTCATGTCCCAAGTTGGAAAACGATGACTGGTGGGCTGGGCCCTGTTGGAAACTCCCCTCAACAGCCTCTAATGTGAGGATGGCTGCCATTCTAGCTGCTCTCTTATGGAGCAGAACCGATGTGATGGCAGACACCTGCCTTATAACCATGTTGGGTCTTAGTCCCTTTTTAATGCCATCTTGGATGGACTATAGCAGGTCTGCCACTGAAAACCTGAAGCAGTCGATGAGAATTTGTCTAAAAGGTGGATTATGGTGGATTATGTGATCAATCAGCATAGAACTTGATCTAATCTGGACCTATGGCCGCTTCCAGCCTATCACTGATCACCTTGTCAACTGGTTATAGCAATGAAGGTGCTATTAAGGTGATTTCACATGTAGCAATTAAGGCTTACCGCTCTGAAAGAGGAATGTTAATGTCTGACCTCCAACTAATATTTCAAAACAATGTGCAGTTCTTTACTGGAACATCTGTAAACCTGTGTAAAATAAGACTAATTCCATGGTTAGGCAAGGGAGACACTGGATTAACCTTTACCTCGCAGACACTGGTGAGTCCATGCAGAAGCATAGATGCACTCTGTGTTAACAGGGCCTGTGGTCAGAATTAAGTCTGATTTCATCTGAGGATAAACTTGTCTAGAGGCTTCAAAAATCACCCCAACTCCATGTAGCAGACTACCATCAACCTATAGGAAGGCTGAGAGGTCTCCCAGCTGAATGAACCGCTGATTAAGGAGTCATGAAATGGGAACAGAGGGCTTGGCAAGGATAGCCCTCTGGTATCGAATTTCGAGGAGAGGATTTTCTCCACAAAAAGGATCTGTCAAAGGAAAACAAACCTAAATTTTAAATAGTATAGTGGGCCCTCGATATGCACTGGAGTTGGATTCAGGACTTTGCATGGATACCAGATCCATGGAAGCTCAAGTCACATAAAATATAATGGCATAGTAAAACGGAGTCTCCTGTATAAAATAGTAAAATCAGTTTGGTTTTCTTGTTTTTTTTGGGGGGGGGATACACACACACACACACACACACACAAGCTGTGGGCATATAGGTGGCTGGTGTAAGTCTCTATATGGAGCTGTATGGTATATTAAATCTGAGCACATGTGCAAGCAGAAAACAAGGCATAGGCACTAGGGAGTCCATTTTATTGTTATAAGGTTAGCTGTGTGGGTGAGTGTCTTATCCCCGACTGGGTTTTCATGCCAAGGTCTGGTCCTTGTCCACTTCCTTCTGAGGCTGGGAAAATCATAGAATCATGGAGTTGGATGAGACTACAAGGGCCATCAAGTCCAACCCCCTGCCATGCAGGAAATCACAATCAAAGCATGCCCAACAGTATGCAAAGGAATCTTGTAGCACCCTGAGACCACTAAAAGAGATTGGCAGCATGAACCTTCATGGCCTTGAGCCCAACTCATCATATGCACGATAGACCTTGTTACAATAGGCCTATCCAAGGCAGGAAGCAGTTGAATGGCAAGCCCATCAGCAGGCATTATTATTTAAAATGTAACTATCTAGACAAGGTAAGAGGTAATTGTGATCTTTGTGGCAGACTCCTCAGCAGAAAAGCCTGATTATATTGTTTTAAAACACTCATGGGGGAAGGGGGGTTTCTCCCCCCCCCCTGGAGAGGAGGCTGTTTGTTTGTTTTTGATAAGAATTTTTCTTAACCCCCTGTATTATGAGAACCATCTCATGGAAGAAGAAACTGTATTTGTTAGTTTCTTCCCTTTAACAGATATCTCTCCTATGAAAGAAGGGTAGGCAAGGGGAGCCAGCTCTCCTGAGGCTAGCTGACTGAGGTTCCCTGTGTTTTATAACAGGAACATAAACCCTTTTGCCACTAAAGTGGAGCTTTGTTGGTCACCGTAATCCAATATATCTATCACCTCATATGAGATGTTTTTACCAAAGATCCTCAATGCATGTAAGCATTAGAGGTCTGCTGAGTGACCAGATGCCTTCTCCTTGCTTGAGTCACCCTGTTTATTAGCATTTAAATGAATCTGTATTGTTAAAGCTTATGCTCTTAATGAGAAGTGCTATGGCTGATAACAAAGGAGATAGAACCATGTGCTCATCTTATGTCTTAGGCTGTTCCAGCTAAGGCAAAAAGGCTCTGGCCCTATTGGAGACAGGGACCGAGGCCCATGAGGAAGGAAGAAAAGTCATCATGTTGGTTTATGGCTAGCCCCTTCCCTTGTTGCTTCCAAGCACTGAGGAAACTGCTCTTAACTGAAGACCATTTGTAACCATGGGTAGATAGCTGCATATGGCCTGTAGTGTAGCCCTGATACTCACAGGGCACTTTGTTTTATTTATGTTTGAGACAGCCCCAACTTCAAGCTGGGGCTTACATCTTAGCCCTTTTAATCTCAGGCAGGCTTTATAGTAACCTGGTTGCATGACAGAAGCTAGTTTGGTCTTCAACTCCCTCCCACTTGCATAGGTAGCTGGGAAGGGCAGAGGGGCTGCTGTGGGACATGGCTCTACATTTACCTGAGGTATGTCTGTGTCCTGAGAAAGGATAATCTCTGATGGAAAGGAGAGGCCAAGCGCTCAAGCTTTTCTCTCAAAAGTGCCATAATTTGGGGCAGCCAAACACAATTGGGGGTGAAGGGAACTCTCCACCCATGATATCCACAAGTGGTTTACCCCTTTTTGTTGTTGTAATTTTTGGGGAGGGAACACAGGAGGATTTGTATCCATGTGCTCTCTCATAGAATCCTTGGGTTGGAAGAGACTCCAAGGGCCATCCAGTCCAACCCCATTCTGCCATGCAGGAACTCTCAATCAAAGCATTTCCAATAGATGGCCCTCCAGCCTCTGTTTAGAAGTGGGTGGCAGAGGCCATGCTCTCTCTGGGGAGGACATGAAGCCACTTTGTGCTTTTTTGTGGGATGCTCTGTGGCAGCCAAAAAAGACCATTTTAGAGTTGGAAGCTTCAGCTTCTGCCGGGCCAAGTCCAGCTTCCTTTACAGCCATGCGGCTGTACAACATGAAGGAAGAGTCCTCTGCCTCCTTACACACCACCTCATTATAAGAATTCAAAAGGAATGTGCAGGAGCCCTGGCAACACCACCATGTGTTTCCCAGTCTGCAAAAGGATCCCCCACACCTTTTGGGGTCCTGGGTGCCATTGGGGCCAGAGATGAGAAGGAAAGGGGAAACCAAGGGTTTATGCCCCCATCTGCCCTCCTGGCAGAGTCCCAAACCTTATGCTAGGCATAGTGCCTGCAATGGCCATGGCAGAGGCCTCATGGCAATGCCTGCCCTGAGCGAGGACATTAGATCTGGCAAAGGTTCCTTGCCGGCTAGAGAGAGGGCCCCTGGCACTCACCTCTTCTCCTGTGTCTTCTGGCTGGCTTGCCTCTCTGACCTTGGCCCTGTTTCAGGCTGTGCAGAGGTGATGCAGAGAAATCCTTTGCCATGGCTTTTGGCTGGCCTGTCCTCTGAACCCTGGCCCCAATGGGCTGAGCAGAGATGCTGAGAAGGGAAGTTTCCATGACTTCTGACCAGTTTCCTCACTGATCTCTGGCCTTAAACAGGCTGGGCAGAGGTGATGTGGAGAAACAGAGACATGGAGGGGATACCCCTCACCATCTGTTCCCACGGCTCCCATGTGCTGCAATGCTGTTTGCAGAAATCTCCTGTGCTCCCACCATGAAAGAGGGGCAGCTTTGGAGGAGAGGGAGAGTCATTGGCAAAGCCAAGACCATTCTCCAATCCTGGGAGCCCTTGCCATATTAAGTCTTTCTTCATGCTTCCAAGGCAGCAAGAGAAAGGAAGACGCTGCAGAGCAACAGCAAACACATCCCAATGGGTCTCCCTCTGAAGTCAGCTCCCTCTGTTGAGCTGGCAGACCCTGAGGTAGGGAAGCCTGAGCCAGTGCTCTGCCATAGCCACCACCAAGGAAGGGAGGAAAGGCAGGAGAGAGGAGAACAAGGGAAGGCTAAGAAAACTCTCAAACCGCTTTCGGAGAAAGGAAAAACTTCGCTGGCTCGAAGAGACACCTCCTGCTAGGAGCTTAGGCAGGAACGAGATTGAGGCCCGGGGGGGGGGGCTAGCTCCTCCCTATATAGGGGCCGGTCTTTTGTTTATTGTCCCTGCCTACCGGAGCGAATAGGAGGAGCTAAACCCAGAATACAGGAGGTTAGGACCCTGTCTGCTGGGAAACAGATTCATTCTTTTCCGCTCGCCGCACCTTACTCTTGAAACCTCTTCCCCATCATCTGCAGATTATTACTTCTTTAATTCATTTTAAATCCAAACTAAAGATTTTATTTTTTCTGAAGCTTTCTGGACTGAACTTTGATATTCTCTGATAATCCAGACTAATGGTGCATTATTATTATTTTTGTAGTTTTATAGTTGTGTGAATGGGATAAATTGCTAGTTACTGTATATTATTTTATATCGTATGACTTTTAGATTGTACGCCATCTGCAGGCTTTATGTTGTTTTAATGACTTTGTAAAGTGCTTTGTAAAACTTATGGCACTAAATAAATAAACAAACAAATAAATAAATAGTATTAATATATTTCTATGTTGCTCCAAGAATTTCTTGCTTAATTGACAAAGGAGGTCTTTTGGTCATTGCAGATGCTCCAATAGTTAAAATCCTTAACAGAAACCATTACTAAAGCCAGTGTTACAGCTGATCTGCTGCAAAACCTTGAGATCTCCTAGTAGACCTATCCTCTGCTTGCATGAAGGTTAATAGTATCATAGATAATAGGATTTGCTCTGCTGGGACATCATTCAGAATATGCCTGAAAGGCTGAGTCCATGATCAAGGTTTTTTTTATCTTATGACTTTTTTTAAAGTATGTATTTGAGACTCACAAGCATCTCTTGAAGAGATACATCAGTATAACTTAAAACCATTACAACATGTTGTCAAGCAAAAATAGTCTTTATTCAAATTTAATGGAAACAGGGGCCACTGTACTTTGCAATACGGGGAAAAATAAAAAAAATATAAAACAAGGATATTGTCACAATACCAGAAAGTGGAACTACCTTTTTCCCCTTCCCTATTGTTTACTGTAGGTATCTATTTTCCTGACTGTGCCATTCACAAACTCTGCAAGTCCAAAGTATTAAAATGAAAAAGTAATATGAAATTTAAGACTTTGTACTTCCCACTAAATGACATACATCAAAGGGCATCAATTAAAGGGAAAATTGTTGAAGTTATCATACCTACCTAGGAGTCATCATTCCAGTCTTAGAAGCCCATCAAACTCTAGTGCTCATTCTCTATGGCTATTCTGGAAACCCATTGGTGTTTGGTGCCCAAATGAGGTTCTTAGCCTCAAGTACCAGAAAGGGCAACAGAGAGGAAGCACCAGACTGAACATTTACAGACACACCGGGGGGGCAGGGGGCGGGGGGGGGATGTATTAAAAATGTACAGCAGTGACATGTTCTACTCCAATCACTTGTGCTACAACTACCAAACATGTACAAAAGACTTCTCATAGAGCTCTAAGTGTGGTTGCAGCAATTTTAAGATCTGGAACAAGACCTTGATCTAGATCGGGAATGTGACCTAGAGGCAGACCTCGATCTAGACTTGGATTGGGATCTTGTTTTTGAAACTGATTTGGATCTGGAGCGAGATTCTGATTTGACATTTTGCTTAGACTTGGAATTTGACCTTGACCGGGATTTACGACTGGTGTCCATTTCCTCACACTCGCCCTTTGATTCCTTTGTGGTGGGTTCTGCTTTTACATGCTCCTTTCCCTTGGATTGAGATCTGGATCTAGACCTAGACCTGGAACGCTCTTGATCTTCTCTCTTTTTTTTCTTGCTGCCAGACTTGCTGTCACGTTTACTCCGCCTCTTGCTTTTCTCACTTTTGCTCTGACTCCTGCTTCTGCTCCTACTGGCATCCCTGCTTCTCTTCCTACCTTTCCTTTTATCCTTGCTCTTGCTACGGCTCCTGCTCCTGCTCCTGCTCCCTTCTTTGCTCCTGCTTCTAACCTTGCTGGCACTCTTTTCTCTCTCTTTACTCCTACTGCTCCTTACATTCTCCCTCTCCTCCTCTTCTATTTTCTCTTTACTACCACTCCTACTCCTGCTTTTACTCTTACTCTTTTCTTTGCTGGGACTTCTGCTCTTTGCTTGGTCATCATCATCATTATTGTGAACCACATCCTCTGGTTTGTCTTTACTTTTACTTCGGGATTTCTCCACACTTTTGCTACGGCTCCTGCTTTTATCATCTTTACTTGGACTCCTGCTTTTTTCCTTTTGGCCTCTGCTATGACTTTTGCTTCGACTGCGGCTCTTGCTTCTGGAGTGCGATCCAGACCTAATAACCAACAACAAACAGCAAAGGAACTGTATAAATCTTCTTGCAATAACTGGCAGTATTAAAATGCTGTCTCTTTCTAACATGCTTTTCTAACAAGATTCTCCAAATGCTCTATTATTATTATTATTATTACACTCGTCCCCCGGGTTACGAAATTAATTCGTTCCGGCGCCATACGTCTGCTTGACAAATATATTGAATTTATATATATTAAAAACATTACATATACACACATACACACAGAGCTCCTCTTACAGTACCTAGGCAACATAAGGTGCTTTGGGCCCCTTGAGGCACCCAAAACATTTTTGGGTGGGCTACATTCTTTGGGGTTTATCAAACGGGAGGAATTTCTCTTAAATTTAAGTGAAAAGAAAGTGGGGCCAGAACGCATTCACATGAATTCGCTAGTTTAGTGCAATTATGTGAATGCGCATTGCGTTCGAATTGGCTTCCCATTGCCCAAAAATAGCATGCCATTTCCCGAATTTGCGTGTGGCAGTCTATCACGCAGTAACGTGAAACCCCATGATTGCGCTCGGACTGACTTCCCATTGCCCGAATTTGTGTGTAGTGGGTTATCATGCAATAACATTGAACCCCATGATTGCGTTCAGATTGCTATTAGATTATACAGTACTTCCAATTTCTCTTGTCTGATAAACTCCTTTGACATTCCTGTGCTATCAGATGTAAAACACAAAAGGAGATAAATGACTTGATCAGATCAGGGACTAGCTTTTAAAGCTAGTAATGGAATCAGAATTATCAAAAAATTCAAAAAATCCTTTAAATGATCAATGCAATAACCCTTGCTAAAGTCTGCTTACAAATTTGTACAAATATCTGTTGTATGATAGAACAAACAAAAATCACTCCAATAATTAGAAGGTCTTGATGTTTCTAGTTGATTAGTAGATCACTGTATAAACTGCAAATAATTGTGAGTTAAGTGGGAAGTACATAACAAAGTGATGGTTTTGACTACACAAACCAAAAGTCCTGAAATCATACACAAGGGTTAAGTAGCTAGACGCCTCAGACTCTCACTTTTATATAGTAAGGCTTGTAGATGCCAATTCAGAGTAACAAAACTCCATCAATACTGTCTGAAGTATGTTTATAATACAGTAATTACTAATTAATTTTACCTGGATCGTGATCTGCTTTTTGAATGACTGCTTTTGCTACTGCCACTACGACTCCTGCTTTTACGAGAGTGTCTGCTTCGAGAGCGAGACCTGAAAGTAAAAGAACTGCTATAGTTATTAAGTGTCTATAGGTTCCATGTGCTGTTTCTAGGCTCCTGCTCAACAGGATGGGACCAAAAGAGACCATCTAAACTGCCACCACTCACATAACTCAGTGGGAAATTATTGGGGGACCTTGTCTTGTGCTTTCCATCTTGGACTCTGCAGATACTTTCCTCTGCCTCTGGGGAATAAAACTAAGGTGGTAACTGAAAGAGTGTGAAAGACAGGAAGTCTATAAATGAAGCTTAATTCTAAATAGTAATGCACATTAGTAAAAGAGTATCTCTAATAATATCCTTCAGGCAGTCACTTAGAGTTACCAAGTTGCAACAGCCTACTTTAAGTCGAAAAATGTATGCATCAAAATGGACTCCAAAATCATGGGTAGACTTACAGACGGGGCAATGAGTTAATGCTTATAGATTTCCTGAAAGAAGAAGTGCCCACCTTACTCTGTAGCCTTGTAACGGCTTCCTGTTTGAAGCCCCAGCGCGCTCTCCAGGCAAACATTCTCTGAAGATGCCTGCCACAGATGCTGGCAAAACGTCAGGAAGAAACTCTGCTAGAACATGGCCACATAGCCCGAAAAACCCACAAAAACCTATGGATGCCGGCCATGAAAGCCTTCAACTTCACGCACTCTCTCCCTCTGTGTGTGTGTCTTTGTTTTCCCTCTCAGCCTTCCCGTGCAGCCAAAGCTAACAAGCTGCTGTTGAGGCAAGGGAAACAAACACACAGAAAGTATGCCCTGGCTTGTACCCTGTTTTGCCTGGAAATCCTGGGGGTGAAAGGCAGAGAGAGAGAAAGGTCTGTCCTCCTTTTTGCCAAGCCCTGATCCTTGGGAGTCCTTGGGGTGGAGAGCAGAGAAAGAGTGGGGTCTGTCCTTTTTGCAAGCTATGAGCCTCGGGAGTCCTGGGATGAAAGGGAGGGAGAGAGAGAGAGAGAGAGAGAGAGAATGGTCTGTCTTCCTTTTTGCAAGCACTGATCCTTGGGAGTCCTTGGGGTGGAGAGAAGAGAAAGAGTGGGGTCTGTCTTCCTTTTTGCAAGCTATGAGCCTTGGGGTAGAGAGCAGAGAAAGAGTGGGGTCTGTCCTCCTTTTTGCAAGCCCTGATCCTGGAGAGTCCTTGCGGTGGAGAGCAGAGAAAGACTGGGGTCTGTCCTCCTTTTTGCAAGCTATGAGTCCTTGGGGTGGAGAGCAAGAAAGAGTGGGGTCTGTCCTCCTTTTTGCAAAACTATGAGCCTTGGGAGTCCTTGGGGTGAAGAGCAGAGAAAGTGGGGTCTGTCCTCCTTTTTGCAAGCTATGAGCCTTGGAGATGCTTTTGGTAAGAGTGTTTGTGTGAGTGCGCGCGCGCCGAGGTTTGTTTCCCCTTTCCCATGCCGAGACTGATGCTTTGGAGAGGTCCAGAGAGGGAAATATAGGGAGGGAAGTGGTGCTTTGTTTCCCCCTTTAGATCTTTTGTAACATCCTCCAGTGTTTGACCCTCGACTTATCCACGGGTCATATCAAAATCAAGGATTTTGGATCTGAAAACTGCCCTTGACTTATACATGAGGTTGACTTATATGAGTATATACGGTACAGTGGTACCTCGGGTTACGAAATTAATTCGTTCCGCCGCCGCTTTCGTAACCCGAAAAGCCTTCGCAAGCCGAAAACCCATAGGCGCTAATGGGGAAAAGCCGCGATTTCGTGTGAAATAGCGCCGAAAAGCACCAAAAAATTTTTCGTAACCCGAAAAAAACGTTCGTAAGCCGGAACAGTTTTTTTGAATGGATTTTTTTCGTAACCCGGAAATTTCGTAAGGCGGCGCATTCGTATCCCGGGGTACCACTGTATATCATTTTTAGCCAAGGTTTAAAAATAAATGTAAATCCCCTAACATTTCTATCTAAAACATTTCCTTAGCCTACTCATGGGATTAGGAGTTTCATAGGAACTTCTAAATTAATATTTCATTTCCCTGATGCATAACCTGTACTCAGGTCAAGAGGCTACCATCAGGACAAAATACAGAGTTTCTGATTGTCAAGGGGGGCAGGCAAGGCTGCATTTTATTGCCCTATTTGTTTGATCTGTAGGCCTCTATGCTCACAATCTGGATTAAGTGACCGATGGCCTCTAGATTGTTTATTGTTTATTGTTTTTTAGACTATGTATTGTTTTGATTGTTATATGTTTTTAACTTTGTATTCAATTGCACTTGTTGCATTGTTGTAAGCCGCCCTGATCTTTTTGGAAGGGCGGGATATAAATAAAGATTTTATTATTATTATTTATTATAGATAGGTTTCTTGAATTTTGGTGATGTCAGATATGTTTTCAGAATAGATGTGCAAATCTGATTTTGTAACTGTGACCAGAAAGAGATAGGCCAAATAAAGTGGCTTTTGGCCATCCTGGGGGTGTGGGGTTTAGATGACGCACGCACTCAAAGCAGCCAGAAGACCTGCTGAGGTTGCACCAAGCCGGCAAGAGCCTGCCCTTTTAGGAGTGGATTTAATGCACTCCTGCCGGCTGCTAGCATGAGACCATAGCAGTGGCCCACTTTGGGAGTGGTTCGTGAGGCTGCCGCGGTCCAGGCCAGGCTCTGTGCTTTGGCCCTGTGTCTGATGGTGTTCATCTGAAGTTGTCTTCATCTGAGGTTGTCTCTTCCTATGGCCTCGCAAACCTATGAGGTCTATCCCCTACTCAAAGTTGGTTTCAGGCTTGCTGGTTCTTGCACTGCCCCTTGCTAGAGCTGCCCACTTGTGGCCTGCCCTCTGTTCACCTGAATGGAGTCTGAACTTCCTGCTCCTACAGGAGGAAGTGAAGTGTGATAAGAAATTGTTTGTGAGAGTTGTCTGTGTCTGCTAAGTCTCCAATCCTCCTTCCTTCTCCCTAGAACCAGCACCTTTTGCTTGTCTTTGGTATCCATTAGTACTGGATCTAGTGACACCCTGAAAAGCCTGGTGCCCAGCAAGGGTGCAAAGGTTGGACTGTGCTTGAACCTTGTGTTTATATTTGATTTACTCAAATCTGATGCCTCACCACCATGACTGCAGCCTTTGCTCTGGCACTAGGGTATTATCTTTCTCTGTCATTATGCGGTCAGGGGGGTGGAAAGTCCCTCAGTGTCCCCTAATCTCCAGTGCTTGCCCCCTATCCTCCAGTGCTTGCTTTCCAATCTCTATCCCTGGCCTGTTTTGGGCTGGGTGCTGGTGGCATCCCTGTACCATGACACAGAGAGATTTAACCTCCCCTGCTGGCTTCAGGGCCTCCTGTTCCAAACATATGGAGCAGAAAGGCTTCAGAAGACCTGTTGCATATCCAGTGCAACTACGGCTTCCCTCCTTGCCCTGAGCTGAACAGTGCATTTCTGCTACCCTTGCCTCTCAGCACTCAGAGGAGAGACAGAAAGATTTAGAGTATTAAAGAGAGGATTGGATACAAGTGTAAGAAAGGGATATTTTATATTTATATAAACAGAACAATTGGGAAAAGCTTGATTGGGTTGGCCTCTTCCCACAGTATCAGTCATAGCTCTTGGACTTGGCGGAAACCCAATGGGTGCCTCAGGTGAGCCACATTCTCAGCTTCAGAGAAAGCGAAAAGCAAATCCACTCTGAACAAATCTTGACCCTGATTAGTTCACCTTAGTTACCCTAAGTTGGAAATGACTCGAAGGCACGCAACAACACACCTTTATTTCTATTCTATCACCATAACCCACCAGAAGAACCTCACAGTTTCATGGTGTTCCTGAAATGTTCTAATGCATTTTTAGGCAACAATTATCCAACTAATGGCCTACCAAGGCACACACCTACCTTGAATGAGTCCTACTTCTGGAATAGGAACGGCGGCGCCTGGACCCAGGCCTGTCTTCTACTAGCCTTATCTTTCTACCATTTACTTCTGTCCCATCCAGCTTTTCAAGGGCTCTTTTCATGTCAGAATAGGATTTGAACTCAATCACACCTTCATTTTTTCTGCCTTTGTGTGCGTCAGCATATGTCACTTCACCTGCTTGACGCATATAATCCTAGAAAAGAACAGAGTATTAAATATAAAACATTTGTGCTTTCTTTCAAATGCTACCAGACTTCATACTGTTAGATTAAGCCACTGAAAAATAGGCGTGATTTATATTCCTGTAGATGTGTGTACTGTATGTAATAAAGATGACCTTGATTAATCTTAATTCTCCTCTCAGATACACAAATTTCAAGTGGCCATGGCCCTTGGCATGGATACTTTTGTAGATTAAAAACCACACAAAAACACATTTACCTATAAAAACACAACATTCATATTTTGGTCCTCATTTTGTAGAAAAAGACTGAAATGTGAGTTTGCATCAAATCTACCCTAAGATCTTAAATGTAAGGACTATTGTATTTTTCAGTTCATATGACACACAAATTCAGCCATATTTGCTCTGTTGCTATGGGCCAAAAAAGGCTGAGAACAAGAGATGAACATCTAAGAAAACAATGGCTAAGTACTGTTGGTCCTTGATATATGCTGGGCTTTGGTTCCAGGGCACCCTGTAGATATCATGTCCCATTATATATAATGGGTTAGTTATACAATGTTGCTCTTGTATAAAATGGCAAAATCAAGGTTTGCTTTTTGGAATTGTTATTTTAAAAAATAATTCATGTCGTGGATGGTTGAATCTGTGGATACTGTATAAACCTCTGATGACGAGAGTCCAAGAAGAAAGTTAATGATGGAGGGAGTGCACAGTAATGTTTCTGTGCATGCTATTCTTCACTGTAGTTTGGGACATGGCAAAGATCTGGTCAAGCAGCTTTCATCTCCTCAAAGTGTAAAGAGAAAAGTGTAACCCAGCTTCAAAACGGAGTTGAAGACCATCCTGTTCAGAGAAGCATTCCCAGGCATTGCGTGATTGTCACTTGCTATTTTATGTTCTTTTTTGTTGCCTGTTTTATTGAACCATTTCCTGTATTGCTGTGTATTTTATATGTATTATCCTATCATTTCTTAGATTGTACGCCATAGGCAGGTTTACTCTTTTATATTTATTGTTTTATGTACAGTGCTGTGCAAATCTACAGCGCTATATAAATAAAGAATAATAATAATAGTAATCTCCTCTTTAATTGTGGCTAGGAATCGAGACCACAGCAAAGCACATTTTGGCCCAGTAACATCAAAAGGAGTGGTCCAATGACACATAAGGCAGTCAAACATTATTGTAAGGAAACAGGACATTTTCTGTTTTTTTGCATTAAAGTTGGCCTGTCTGTGGCAGCTTCTCTGAAGTCAGAGCCACATGGGGGGTTAGGTTTAGGCTTCTGTATTATTTCAGAGATTACGAGTAATACTAGCCAGGGCTGAAGCTCAACTCAAGCTCGCATCCTTCTGAGGTCACTAAAATGAGTACCCAGCTTGCTGGAGCCAATTAGCTTACAGTTGTAAACCGCTTAGAGGCTGCTTAGTTCAGTATGAAGCGGTATATAAATGAAGCTTGCTATTGCTATTTCGGAAGCATCTTCTCTGCATTTAAGAGCATAAACCTTCTGAGTTAGTGATATGTATATGACACTCAATAAAATTTGCATAGGTTCATGCTTAAGAAATTCATAATTTATTCAACACTGTACATTCAAATAGTAGAGCTATTTTGGGCAGCCTTTCCATGACAAACAAGTACAGTAATTGTTTTCTGTTGTGTAGCCCAAAGAGCAAGAAGAATTCAAAAGAGGTCTACAATTTTACTTTCAAACCTTTATCGCTACTGGTGGAAGCAAAAAGATTGCATACCTTCAAGTCCTGCCAACTGCAACGGCTTGACAGATTTTCAACGATCAATCTATATTCAGTACGGGTTGGAGGACCGTACTTGTCTCGTCCACTTCTTCTATAACCATATCCACCTTTAGAGGTGATAACAGATGCAATACTTCAACTAAGGTAGTGGAATCAGGGGTAAATGTATACCCCTGAAAAATAAAAATAAAAACTAGTCTACCACGTAGTCAGTAATACATTTAATTCCCCCCACACCCATTAGTCTAAACTACATTCTCCTTATTTTAAAAATACATGTTAACAGTCAGACATTTAAGAAGGTCTATATATATAGGTTTAAAACATTAGCACATAATTACAAGACTTTATATTTGATATTTACTATTAAAATTGAACATGCAACTAAGTTTAAGTTAAAAACAAATTAATGGTTTTCAAAGCATAATAACCAAATCACTATATCAGTTACTAATGTTACTTACATTGTTTTAAAGTTTTCTGAATATCTGACATGAACAAAGGTTTTCAGGCACCTATTTCAGTTTAATCACATCTTTCTCTAACCCTTGGGGTCCTCACCACCCACGTCTAATGGGAAAAGGTTGCGGTCGTCACATGGCTTCCTTTTTTTGGTCAGCCAAGGGCCACAAAGGTCAAAGAGCCACTCATGGAAAGGCAACCCAGGGTCAGCAAATGGAACAGGCAGTCATCTTAGCCTCAAAGGACTCTTAATTGAAACATTGAGTCTTTGTTAAGTCTATGTTAAACAATCACATTACAAATAAACCATTCATATACAGTATTTCCAAAATAAAATAGTATTAAAACTCAATTATTTAATTATGTTTAAGAAGTTGAATATAAATTAACATCTAAATAATATTAATTTAATTAAAAATGCAGTAGTTAAACTTTATATCTTTGGGTTTTCCCCCCTTTAAAATACAGCTTTACAATAATACATTTTATAAAGAAAAAAAGTCACCAATAGAAAGTTATGTTAATGCTTACTGCGTCCAGAACCGTAACTGCTGTCGCGGCGAGGGCCCCGGGCATGTTCAACAATTACACGCTCCCCACAAAGATCTTTGCCATTTAGCTCATAAACAGCATCGTCTGCATCACGCACATCATCAAACTCAACAAAGCCATACCTGGGGAAGACAAAAGCTGCTCCAATATCAACTGTGTTAACAATTGTTGCAGAAAGACAAACAAGAGTGCACTGAAACCATGTGCTTATTTGTCTAAGTTCTCTGAGCACAAACTGAACATGGGAAAATGAAGCCATGAAAGTGCCACATTTTTCAGAAGCAATCAATATACCATCAAGAAACACTTATAGAAAAACATATATTATACACTAGACATAAGACTATGCCAAATGTACTGTTCCTTTTTTAAGCCTTTATAGTTTCATGACAAATCATCTAAAGTATATTATAAGGGACAAGGGATAGTGCAACACACAAGTGCAGTCTGGAGTGATCCCTCTTTAGAATTCCAGCCATTTAATCCCATTGGTCCCCTATACAAGTTGGAGGGATTTCCCGGACTATTTCTCTACTTTTGAAAAACTCAGGATCCTCTTAACTCTGAGAATACCATCCTCTTGTACTCTCAATATGCTGTTTTGACTATAGACCATTCAGATTACTAGTATGCCTGGCTAGGCCCTCTGTATATTAAATCGTATGAAGAAGGTGTTGATTATTGTTTCATGGGAAACAAAGTACAGGGGTACCCCGGGTTACGAATTTAATTCGTTCCGCCGCCGCGTTCGTAACCCGAAAAGCTTTCGCAAGCCGAAAACCCATAGGCGCTAATGGGGAAAAGCCGCGATTTGGTGCGAAAAAGCGCCGAAAAGCACCAAAATTTCTTTCGTAACCCGAAATAACCTTCGTAACCCGGAACAGTTTTTTTCAATTGATTTTTTTCGTAACCCGGAAATTTCGTAAGGCGGCGCATTCGTATCCCGGGGTAACACTGTAAAGCTTTTAGTTAGCAAGGCCTATGAACACTATGCAGAGGGACTCTCAAGGTTGTTTTTTAAAAAACTAACTGGTGAGATGAAGGTACTGTATAGTTTTATTTTTCATCAATCCATAGGAAAAGAAAGCAAATCCTCTTACTAGTACAAGAAACATATCCTGCAAAATTTGCAGAAGTGAAAGCTTTAACGCTACTCCATTAAATGTTGTTGTTGTTGTGTGCTCCAAATTGTTTCTGACCCCAAGATGAATCTATCATTGGGTTTTCTTGACAAGTTTCTTCAGGGAAGGTTTGCCATTACCATCCTCTGAGACTGAGAGAGTGTGACTTGCCCATGGTCACCCAGTGGATTTACATGAAAGAGCCAGGATTCAAACTCTGCTTTCCAGAGTCCTAGTCCAATGATCAAACCACTACGCCACGCTGATTCTCCCTCTAAATTTACACACTAACCATATTAGGTTAACATTCAACTCATTTGCTAGACAGAATTAAAAGGTAAAAAGTATTCAACTGGTTCCAAATGAAGTAAATAAAAGAAAACGAGGTAGCTTGGGGAACAAGTAACAACTCAGATATGTTCAGTATCCATCTCTGGTGTTAGGAAAATGCACACCTCATATCACTATGTTTTCTATTCAGAAATATAAATCAGTGCAACTGTTAACTTCTGCATTCTCCTTCTGTTCTTTAGCCAATGAAGCAGAGAAAGATGTCCAGTGCCTCTGCACATGGCTGCTGCTTCCTCACCGAACCTTAAGAGCTATGGTTTTAAGGCTAGAAAAAATGTGACCCCAAGAAAGCAATCTATAGTATACAGTCTTGGGGCCTGTACAGACAGGCCAAAATAAAGCTGCTTTGGGTCACTTTGGATGTATGCGGTTTAAATGATGCATGCGTCCTAAGAGTCCAGAAGCCATGCTTTTGGTATGGCTTCCGGACTCTTAGGACTCATGCATCATTTAAACAGCATACCTCCAAAGTGACCCGAAGCAGCTTTATTTTGGCCTGTCTGTATGGGGCCTTACTTACCAGTAGAACTAACTGATATTTGCAGGAAAGGCTTTGCCAGACTGTCAATGAAAAACAAGGAAACTGATGCAGAATTTTGAAGCCTTAACCCACAAGACCACCAGACTCACATTTGCCAAATTCACACAAAACAAAACCTACAGGTTAGACACCGTTATCTGAAGAATTATAAACAACGTCTAGAGTATCAAGGGCACTCTACCATATAGTGATTAAAAAGAAGTGATCAAAAAGAAGCAACTGACACTGGATACTGGTCTAACAATGAACAACTGCCAATAAACTGTTGAAGTTAAAAGGTTTGAATTCAACCAGTGATTGTTCCAGTAAAAAGGCTGGAAATAATAACAGCGAGATTTTTTGAAAAATATATATGAATAATCAATTTTTAAAAACATGACTTTTTAAAAAGTCGTTTGATTTAAGCCAACTAGGTTTAAATCAGCTGCCAACTGGGTTTAAATCAGCCAACCCTGCCAATGACTGATTTGTTAAAGACAAAAAACTAAAACCAAACCAACCAAAGGGATGTGTCATGGACTTTCAAGCGCCAAAGGGATTTCGACAAACTGAAAAACTTCTTGAGTTCTAAACCTATTCTTGAACACCCATACCTTATGCAGTCTTTTGTGGTGCAGGCTGAAGCAAGTAGTGCTGTGTTGGCAACTGTTTTGTTGCAGAAAGACAAATGGGTCATTGAGACCATGTGTATTATTATTTGTCTAAAATGTTCCCTGGGCCTGAAGTGCACTGACCAGTATAGGAAAATGACACCATGGGAATCAAATGAAGATTAGAGACATAGGGGTGAAACAGACAAGCCAAAAGGAGCAGTTTCTGGCCGCTTTGGGGGCATGGTGTTTAGATGACACCCCTTGAAGCTGCTGGAAACCACATCACGGCTAAGCTAGAATAAAAAGTGAAAATAAACTACTCTAGCCTGGAAAGTGTGCACCTTCGACTCTGCACATAAACACCTCAACGCAAAACCAGTCCCAAAGGAGCACTCCATCTTAGCCCTAACCCTAAAGCTGCATATAAATGCATAGGTGCAGGTGAAAATTTAAAAAGGATATAGCCAGTGCGGCAATGCAAAAAAGGTAAAGTGTGACCCATCTAATGGATGCAAGTACAACATACACAAGCCAGACAGTCCACGATGAGGCATGGGGTGAAGGGGAATGTAGGGGGGATATGACTGGACATTGCCAGTGTTTTTCTGGGCAAACCTCTGCTCTGATGCCCTGTCCCAAGTTGCAAGTACAACTGTGTGAACAATCAAAGGGGACAGCCATCCAATGGGATGGCATCTTGGTAGCAGGCAGTCACCGGCTGTGTTTTTGTGCACATGGATGTTAGGGATTTTTTAAAAAATTACCCAGCAGCACAGCTTGACGCCATGCCGTCTACAAGTGGGCTGCCTTGGGAGTGGCTGCTGAGGGCAGTGGGGTCTCATCCCGCTTGTGGAAGAAGCAGCTTCAGGCACTCTTTCCTGCTTGTATGTTTCACCCCACAGTGGCATTTGTTAGAGGCAGAAGCTTCTTTTGAGGCTTGGATGGATCATTGAACTGTGGAAGTGCTGCACCACTCAGAAGGCTGAGATCAAAAGAGTCTGGGTGGGCAAAATTTTTCTATACTGTATATACTCATCTACAAGTCAACCTCATGTATAAGTCAAGGGAAGCTTTTGGTGCCAAAATTTTGGATTTTGATATGACCCGTGGATAAGTCGAGGGGACAACATAGGGAAATGTAACAAAGGATGTAAATGACAAAGCTCCCCCCCACACACACGCTTGCCCCTTGCAAAACCAACCAACACTTTCTCTGCTCTCTGGGAAGGCAGGAACACATGTACACACACAAATGAGTGCACCCTTTGTAAAACCAATTGGCTCTTTCTCTGTTCCCTGGGAAGGCAGGAACACTCTTTTTAGGTGAGCAGCTGCAGCCGAGGTAAGCAGAATGGGGTAGTGGGCAGCACTTCTTTCTGAGCAGTAGTACTACATTGACATGTATATAAGTTGACCAGGATTCTAGGTCAGTTTTTTGACATATTTTTTTTGACTTATAGACAAGTGTATATGGTAAGTTCAAATTCCAAGTGAAGTATTTGCTGGGGAGGGGGAATGTGTTACCTGAATTCTCTCCCCAGCAACTGGGGTTGGTGGCAGTCACATGCAGCCAGATTAGGGGAACACCTCAGGTGGAGGAGTTCATTCAGCAATGCTTAAAAGATATCAAGAACAGAATGGGTGAATAAGGAAACATAAGAACATAGGAATGAATAAGGAAACATAAGAATGAACTGGTAATAAAAAAAATGGGGTGTCATGTAAGGGTGATAAAATCTATGTACCTCAGTGTCTTAGACTTTTTTAGTCTGTAACCCCTCTTTGATCCACCAGGAGAGGCGGGGAAACATAAATAATAATAATTATTATTATTATTATTATTATTATTATTATTATTATTATTTTGACTTAAGGTGTTACAACAATTTAATGATGTAAAAAGCAGTGGGCTTTGGTTTGTGAAAACCTGGCACTTAGTGAAAAGGCAATATTGGTGGCCAGCAGAGTTGGCTAGTTTAAAACAAATGACTTTTAACACTTCTGTTTTTTAAAATTAAATTGCTTTAGTTGTAACAACACTGGCATACTGTAGATTACTTTAGTCTTCCAAACAATGCTTTGTTTTACATTGAGGCTTGGATTTCTCAACAGCTAATACAGTGATAAAGCTGGAATTAAAAAAAAATACTTTTTTCCAGAAGAGAAAAAAATCTGCAAACTCTTAAATAATTATTTTATTTTTTCTCAAATACAACTGATTGCTGTAGAATGGCTGAACTACAGGCCCATTATTTTTCAAATTCAAATTACAATTTATTGTGCCTGGCAATCAAGTCACTTAGCAAACTTTTCTGTGTCTACACTATAAATTTACTATGAGGCATGAACCATGCTCTTCTAATTAATTAGTAAGAACAGAAGAGTGTGTGCCAGTATGATGCATGTGAGGATGCCAGATGTCCATGCTGGGTTCAGGAATGGAAGAAGCACTAGGGATAATATTGCAAACATATACAGTCCGCTCTTCCTTTACGTGGGGGATCCATTCCGTGCCCCCCCATGCAAAGGGAATTCCATGTATGCTCAAGCCCCATTTAAATGAATGGGGTTTGTGCACACGGTGGTGCACATGTATCATGGGCGTATGCACCATTACCCCTTATGGGAACGCTGCCCTTTTTCCCCACCATGGTTTTCAGCATATATTGAAGGCCACATAAGACACGCCCGCATATGACGCAGGTGCACTGAATTGAATAATGAAGCAAACCTTACAATTTCAAAAGAAAGTAAGCCTGTGCTTTATAGATTATAGCAAAGCCTTTGGTTTTGTAGCTCATGAAAAATGATAGGTCAACTGGACAGTGAGGGAAGGTGATAGAAACAGAAGTCAACTCATTTGAATCGTGGTGCTGGAGGAGAGTTCTTCACATATCATGGATGCCAAAAAGACAAATAAATGTATGCTAGAGCAAATCAAGCCTGAATGCTTCCTAGAAGCTAAGATGAATAAAATGAGGCTGTCATACTTTGGATGTATGACAAGACATAACTCACTAGAAAAGACATTAATGTTTGGTAAGGTAGAAGAAAGTAGGAAAATCAAGGAAGCCACAGTCCTGAATCTGCAAGAGTTGAACAGGGCTGTTGATGACAGGGTGGCTTGGGGTCCTTCATTCATAGAAGAGCTGAAGTCCAAGAGCACAGTTTGGGGACCACTGGTTTGGAAGATAGAACAGAAGTATT
This sequence comes from Sceloporus undulatus, assembly GCF_019175285.1. NCBI lineage: Eukaryota > Metazoa > Chordata > Lepidosauria > Squamata > Phrynosomatidae > Sceloporus > Sceloporus undulatus. The sequence goes on from NC_056530.1 coordinate 6,577,217, forward strand.
TAAATCCTTACTCAGCCATACAAGTCACTAGCTGACCCTGCATCAGTTACTGAGACTGACTGACCTACCTGTCAGGGTTGCTGCTATTAGAATTGGTGCGCAGCCCTAAAAATGCTGGAGAAAAGGAAGGCTATCAAAGAAAAGTGAAAAGAAAACAAACTAGAAAGGACATAGTTCAGTGGTATGCCTCATGCAGGTTTAATCAACAACACATCCAGGGCCGGGAAAGACTGATATAAGACAACAGCAACTCAGTATAACCCAGCTCCCAATATTATTGTAAATATGTTAATTACAGAGGTTCATTTTGATCCCAGCTCAGTGTGGTGTAATGGTTTGAGCCTTAGACTCTGCCTCTGGAGACCAGGGTTTGAATCTCAGCTTGGCTATGAAACCCACTGAGTGACTCTGGGTAAGTCATGTTCTCTCAGCCTCAGAAGGCAATGGCAAAACTCCTCTGAAGAAACCTGCCAAGAAAACACCATGATAGGCTTGGCTTAGGGTTGTCTTAAATTGGAAATGACTTGAAGGCACAGATCAACAATAAACAATACCTATTTCCAGACCCTCCTTTCAGCCCCAGATCATTTCTCTATCCTCTTTAGGTATACAGTATATGTCTGTACCTGTCTTCCACTTCACCAAATGCATCTGAGGAAGTAGACTCAAGTCTACCAAAGCTCATGCTGCCAATTTCTTTCTTTCAGTCCCAAAGGTGCGACAAGATCTCTCTACATACTGATTCTACAGACTCACAGGGCTATAGCTTTGAATTCTCTTTAGGTGAGATGTAGGGTGATGCTTTTTATATTCAATTTATTTAATAATGGTCACAAAACAGTCACAATAATTCTGACTAACATATAATAGAGTAACAAATAACACACACAATCTTTTTTAACCCAACCCAACAGTAATAATAATAAAATTACAGAGTTGGAAGAGACCCCAAGGGCCATCCAGTCCAACCACATTCTGCCATGCAGGAAATTTAAATCAAAGCACCCTCATGTGACAGTTGGTCTTCCAGTCTCTGTTTAAAAACCTTCAAAGAAGGAGACTTCACCACTTTCCATCGAGGGAGTGTGTTCTTCTGTTGAACAGCCCTCTCTGTCAGGAAATTCCTCCTAATGTTGAGCTGGAATCTCTTTTCCTGCAGCTTGCATCCATTGCTCCTGTTCTCTGGAGCAGCAGAAAACAAGCTTGCTCCCTCCTCAATATGGCATCCCTTTAAGTATTTAAACAAGGCTAAACCTTCTCTTCTCCAGGCTAAACATCCCCAGATCCCTAAGTCTCCCTTAAGAAGCTGAGCCCTCCCTCCAGTCCATCTGCCTTGGTCCAGGCCTCAGATGGAGAGAAGAACTGCTGGACCTCATCCTTTCCCCACCACTATTCCCTTCTCTTTTTAAGTCCTGTCTTTTTAGGGGCAGGGAACCATCTAATTAAAAACAATAATTGTAAGCCGCTCTGATAGCCATTAGGGCTGAAGGGTGGGGTATAGACAACATAAATAATAAATAAATAAATAAATAAATAAATAAAATAAGTCGTTCCTCATAGGGCAAGGTTTCCAGACCCTTCACCATTTTAGTCACTCTCCTTTCACACGCTCCATTTTCTCAACATCCTTTTTGAATTGTGGTGCCCAGAACTGGACACAGTATTCCAGATGAGGCCTGACCAGAGCAGAATATAGTGGCACTATTACGTCCCTTGATCTAGACACTATACTTCTATTGATGCAGCCTAAAATCACATTGGCCTTTTTAGCTGCTGCATAACACTGTTGACAGCTTAGTGGATAGTACAACACAGTGTGCTCTCTGCGGTGATATAGAATGGTGTTGAAACAATGGATTGGATTCAGATTCACCCATAAACATAGAAATAGGCCCACTGAAATTAATGAGACTTACATTAGACATAAATCAGTGTGATAACTGTTGTTGGAAATGAATCCCCATATATTTTAAGGCTTCATAATTTGAAACTGTGGTGACCAAAGCAGAATAGAGTGGCACTATTACTTACAGTGTGCCTGTGTTATATGCGGGTGCGCTATACGCAGCTTTGAGCATAGGGGCTCAAGCTGCGTGGAGCGCACGGGGCGGCATGTCCCATTCAAATGAATGGGACGTGCACCCATGGCGCGCATGCGCTGCTGTGCATGAGCACATTCACTTGAATGGGGCTTGAGCATAGACAGAATTTGTCTTACGTGGGGAGGGGGTCCGGACTGGGTCCCCCACACAAGGCGAGGTTCCACTGTATTTTATTCATTTATTGATTTCTTCCCTTCACTGTACTCTCATAGATCCAGCCCAGAATAGCATTGGCCTTGTCAACCTACTTTCTGAATTGTGGAGCCTAGAACTGGATGCCATATTAACATTAAATGAGCTCCTTGGGTTGTGAGTTCCTGCACGGAAGGCCTTGGGCCGGATGGCCCTTGTGGCTCTCCCAACTCTAAGCTCTCATGTTGGACCCACTTGGCCTATCTTAGACTGCCCTTCTCCTCGGAGCAACGCCAAGGACATCTCTACTCCGCTGATCAGTGCGCTGAAGCTCTCCCAAAGGCTCTCCTGAACTTTTGGACTCCCAAGGCCCATAGCTCCCAGGCAGCTTGCCCAAAAATTGATCAGGGATTCTGGGAGCTGGAGTCTAAAAAGCCTGGAGCAGCCAAGGTTGAGAACCAGTGCCTAAGCCGGTGGTCATACTCAGTCAAAGCTAAGTGCCCCAAGAAAGCTGGGCAGTCCTTTTAGCGCTCTTGAAGGGATGCAAAGCTAAGCCGAGGCTGGAGTCCTTGGCTGGGACCGAACTGGCAGCCCTTTCGCTTCCAACTCAACGGAAGGAAGGAGGAGGCGCGCTCCCTGCCTTTCCTCCCAATCCATTCCGCGCGGGAAAGGACGAAGAAAGGGCGCGCATGCGCACTGGGCCCGGCCCGCGCTGACAGCAGCAGGAGGAGGAGGAGGGCCTGACTAGGCCCAGGCCTGCCTTGCGAGAGAGGGAAGCCGGCCTGCCGCCGCCGCCGCCTCACCCGTTCTTCAGGTCCACTTCCAGGATTTTCCCGTAGCCCTTGAAGAACCGCTCCACGTCCCGTTCCCGGGCCTGGTAACTGAGGCGGCCGATGTAGACCCGCGGCATCTCCGCCGCCAGAACGACGGCAGCAGCGGCAGCAGCAGCGAGAGGAGAGAGACCTCCCCCTTCCGCCTCCGCCTCCCGCTCTCAGGCCTCGCTCGCTCGCTCGCTCACGCACGCAAGCGCGCGACGTCACGACGCACGACGCCGGGGGCGTGGCTCAGGTTTTGGTGCAGCGCGCTCCAACTTCGAAAGCGCTGCACCAAAACTTGGGCCACGCCCCCCACGGCGTGCGTCATCACGTCGCGCGCAAAAGGCGGGAATATTTATCTCCTCTTTGCCAGACTTTACCTCAGTTGGGAGGAACTGCTCCTCCTCTTAGCGCCCTCCTTTCCCTTCTGAGTCCCTCCTCCAGTTGTTTTGGACTTCGGCACCCAGAATCCTTTGCGAGCACGGCCAACGATGAGGGAATCTGCGAGGTGAAGGCAAAAACTTCAGGAGGACCAGAGGCTGAGAACCACTGCTTTAATAATAATAATAATAATAATAATAATAAATAAATATATTATTAATAATAATTTAATTAATTATTATATATAATAAAATAAATTTATTTAATTATTATTAATAAGTTAATTTATAATAATGAGTAATTTATTATTAATTTATTATTATACATAATAAATTAAATTAATAATAAGTTATTTTACAATTAATAATAATAAATATTTATGATTAATAAGTTAACTTATTACAATAATAATAATAAATTTATTTATTAAGTTAATTTATTATTTAAAATAATAATAAATTTATTATTTAATAATAATGTAATTTATTATTATAAATAATAAATTTATTTAATTATTATTAATTAGTTAATTTATTATAAATAAGAATACACAAATTATCAATTAGTAATGTTAATTTATTATTATATATAATAATAAATTTATTAATAAGTTAATTTATTATTATAAATAATAATAAATTATTTAATTATTATCAATAATTTAATTAATTATTATTAATAATTTATTTATTATAAATAATTTAATCATTAATAATTTATTATTATAAATAATAATAATAAATTTATATTTCCCGCTTCTCCACACGGATCACGGCAGGATTACAACAAAGTAAATACAATAAAAACAGTGATAATTACAATCAATCAATGTTTATTGATTAGCCCTTAGGCCATATCAAAATCACACAAAAGCAGATAAAACACACTATAAAAATTCTGTAGAAATTAGAAAAAGCTAAATATAATAAATCTAAAATATGAATAAAATACCATACAGATACCATGTGAATGCCATACAATTTAAGTACAAAACCCATCAATGAAACAAAATTATAAAACTTGATTATAAAAATCTATATAAAAGATTCAAAATACAAAAAATAGAGAAGGGGGAAAACGGCTTTAAACTGATAGTATATAAAACAAAAGATTGAACATCAGTTACACGTCAAAATTCCTCATCACCAATTGCCCCCCACATATCTAGCTCTCAACTGTATTGCTTTACATAGAAACCGAGCTGAGATCATAGATACTTTTGAATCTTGACCACTCATGAAGTATGAAGTTCTAACATGGGTGTCCCAGAGCATTGATCTTTGATATAGGGACCAAGATACTGGTCTCTTTCCTGTTGGTACAAATCACACTTGAATAGAATATGAGCTAAATCTTCAGTCTCTTTGCCTTCACAAATACAAGTTTGCTCATCGTAAGGAATACCATTAAATCTACCATATCTTACCATTGTGTCAAGCTGATCAAATCTAGTTCGAGTAAATACCTTCCTCAGGTATTTTGGCATTTGTATTTTTAGATAGTTAGGTCTTTGAAAAGTGCATTTAAAACAGCTCAGCCAGTTTAAATTGCCTACCTTACTACCTTACTAAGGGTGGCTATATCTTTTTGGGCCTCGATATCCTGGATTCTCTGTCTCACACCCTTTTTTGCTTTCTCATTGACTGTGCAGGTTACAGGGAGACCACAGCTCTTAATAAAGTTTGTTATTTGTCTAAACCAAGAGGACTCAGAATGGGATTGAGACTGTTCTAAGAGACATAATTTTGGTAGCCTATCTGGCCCCATTTCATTGATTTTACACAGTGGAACTAGAAATATATTCAATTCATTCACAAGCCAAAATCAAAATGTTTAATAATTACAATAAAAACTCCTGTCCTTCCCATTTTACATAATAAAATTACAATTAAAATTCTCATCAAGTCATGATCAAAATGGTCTGGACCGTTAAAGCGGATGGGGCTATTTTGCAAGGGGTCATGGTGGGAAGTCCCACCGGAAGAGGTCCGTCTTGACAGCTTTCTTAAAGGTGTTTAAGTTGGTAATAAGGTGGATCTCCTTTGGTAGGTCATTCCACAATTTTGGAGGGGCAGAAACAAAAGTCCTCTGGGAAGTGGTCGTTAACCTGGTCTTCGGTAATTGTAGTAAGTCCTTACCAGAGTTTCTGAGCATGCGGGGTGGATTATGTATTGTTTTACTTGATGTTGTAACCTTTATAACTTTAAAATGTTTTTTTTTAAAGACGGGAAAGGGGATTGTGAGCAGATGCCCCCTATAACCACAAAGGAAGGACAAAGTGACCTGAAGGCTAAATTAAAAGCAATGGTCCAAAGCCACACTGGAGAAATAACCCAGTTTGAGACCTCTTGAACTGCCTTGGGTCAATGGCTAGGGAATTCTAGGAACTGTAGTGTCTGTGAGACATTGAGCCTTCTCTATCAGAGAGAGCTCTGGGAGGGAATTAATGGGATGTATTTTAACTGTATTTTGTATTTTTTATACTGTGTTTTACTCAATGTTGTAAGCCGCCTCGGTCCTACAGGAGAGGCGGCATATAAATAAAAAGATATTATTGTTATTGTTATAAATAACTACAGTGCCCAGGATCACTAGCCCCAAGTCATGGCGGTGAAAGCGGTCTCAAACTGGATTGTATTTACAGTGTGGTTTTGGACCTAAGTGAATGTAAATTCATGTTTGTGAAGTTGAAGGCTTTCAATCTTCTAGAACATGGCCACATAGCCCGAAAAACACACCAAAACTATAAATTCATGTTTCTTGCTTAGAGTTTCCATAACTGTCTACCACAAAAGCGGGAGAAATGCAGGGGACAAAATGTAGGGACGTTTGAGAAAAACTGTTATCGTGAGCTGCCTTGGGCTCCTTTCAGGGGCAAAGGCAGGATAGTAATTAAATCAATTAAATAAATAAATGGAGGACATGACCAACTAAAACCCAAAAATATTAATAAAATTTTAACTGGAGGCCCACTAATATTGATAGGCACTTACTGACCCTTATACGAAGGCTCTATGATCAAACCTCCTTGAGAGTAAGATGTGATCAAGAAGGGCATTTAACAGGTATGATACCCCCAATGTTTGCCAAGCAAAACACATTTCCCCCCTCCATATGTCCTTTTCTTCCACCAAGATTTGTTTCCCTCCTTTCAAGCAGTTGCAATTTGCCTACATCCTTTTTAAAAAAAACAGTATTCAAGGATGGGCAGCAGAGCTACATGTACTTGTTATATTAGTATATAATGATAGCTACATGTGATTTGGGAACTACGGTTCTGGTTAGATTCGTATTTACATTTTAGGTATTGGCACCATGCTGTTAACATTTGATCAGCTCATGATGTACTGGAATCTCTTCTGAAACCATTTTTTCACATGTATTCATGCACCCAACAGCCTATAACAATGTGCTGGATTTCATTTTGGATGAATGCAGAACTTACCTCTGCTCAATCTCCTTTTCTTTACTTCTAGCATAATTTCTCTTCTGTAAGGTCCTTTCATTTCAGGTGTTAGCCTACCCTTCTAGTTTTGTATCCCCTGATAACGTGTAAATTTGATAATCCATGGATTTTGGGATGGAATACTGACAAAATTCACTGAAAAAAAGCCATATTCCAAAACATCTGCTGAGGCCTGTAAAAGTCACAGCAGTCTTTGAATGCTACAGTTTATAAGCTCTGCACAAATGAACATTTTGCATTTTTCTTGACTCTGCCAGTCAAGAAACTGGCAAGTTGCTTTTTCTCTGCTCTCCCTCTAGAAGGCGTTGCAGTTCATTTCTTAATCTCCTGCTACAAAAGATCAGACACTCTTCGTCCTTGCTGCAGGTCTCATCAGGCTGTGGCTATGCTTCATGAAATACTCTCGCTGCTGTTATTAATCTTACCTGACCATGGTCTGGCAAGGTAGTCAAGGAGCAGCCATCAAGGTAAAGGTCTTTGGGGATAGGACTGCTGCACAGTATTGCCAAGAAGCAGGCATAAAATTGACTGCTGCTGGGTTTGGAGGTCAAGCAGGGATTTAGTGACACCCTCTGCTCCTGATCAGCTTGTAGGGAGTTTGCAATAGATGCTGATTCTTTACCACAGGATCAGCTGGTAGGTAGGCTGGTATCTGCTTGAAAACATTTTGCAACAGATTCACAAGAGTTTGACTCCCACTTGTTTAACTATACTCACACAAGAGAGTAAAGCAAGAGAAATGTTACATACATAAAGTAAAACATTTCAGTTTTTGCTTCCAGATCTAATATTTCTGTTGTGTTAGATATGCTAATACTGTATATACTCAACTATAAGTCAACCTCAGGTATAAGTCGAGGGCAAGTCTTGGGGCCAGTATTATGAATTTTGCTATGACCCATGAATAAGTCGAGGGTAAATCTTAGGGGCATATAGCAAAGAATCTAAAGGATGAAGCAAAGCAAATCAGTGTCAAAGAACTTACAAAATTCCAGCAGACACAACCCTTTGTGCCTACTCTTAAGGCTGGATGGATGAGAGAGTAGAGAGGGTCAGTGCTTCCAGTTAGATTATACACTTGCTTTTCACCAGGGGATGGTTCCTTCTTTTAAATAAGAGTTAAGATACAGTACTTAGGTTGACCCATGCATGTCGACTCAGGTTTTTGGGGTCAATTTTATCACCTAAATTTCTAGACTTATACATGAGTATATACAGTAAATATGATTTAACTGAGTAGCTGCTTCCTTCTGAAATTCACAATAAATTGGTGGTTTTAATTGCCATTTGATGCTTTAAAAATTACTGAGCTATAGATATTAAAATGTTGTGATATGGCAGTCTTCATGGTCATTGCTTCTCAGTTTCTGTTTCACATCCCACATATAAAATATGAGTATTAATTGGTTGACTAGTTGAGTCTTGTTCAGCTAGGAGTAGCTGTGGTAAAATCTAAATCCATCAGTTTCCCCTGGTTCTGATCCTTTACATGTGGTTTCATTTCTTTCTCCTGTTTAACTTTTCAGGACATCATTCTTCATATCCTTCTCTGCCTCCTCATTTTCTACACAGTGTATTATATGACTGGGAGCATTTCGTGTGGACTGTTCAGGTAAGACTGTCATAAATTAGAGATTTTATTGTCAGTATCTTCTAGCAGTATCTTCCACAGCCAATCTTTGTTTGCTGCTCCAGAAGACAAGGTATAACCCCTTGGTACAGGGGTTATGCAGCATAATTAAAGCAAGTAGCAATTCAAACTTGGAATGGGCTTACACTCTATTCACCAATATATCTAAGCACTTTCACATTCCCTCTTTCCCAGAGTCATCCTCCCCTTCCAACCCCATACCAGACATTTTCATGAGGCAGGCCTTGAAGCTCCCAATGCAATCTCTGCTCCCCACAGATCTTCTTGTTAACCACCCCGAAGAATGTAGATAGCCAACATTGTCCATATTTTGTGACAAAAAATCTTATCATCCAGTAGTTAATTAAAATATATATGTTGTTATGTACTTTCAAGTTGTTTCCAACTTAATGGCGAATCCATCATAGGGTTTTCTGTAACGGAGAGTGTCCGACTCGCCCAAAGTCAAGTGGGTTTCCATGACCGGGTGGGAATTTGAACTCTGATCTCCAGAGTTGTAATTCATTGCTCAAACCACTACACTGTACTGGCTCTCTCTTATATATGCATATGTATATACGTGTGTATCAAAGCATATATCTATATACTATGGCAGAAAATCAGGGATTTGGATCCTGACAGCACTTAGCCAACCCATTGTGAACAGTGGACTCCCATGCCTACAAAGGAAAAGGGTTAAGGAGAGAGGAGGAGAAAGGCAAATTTGGCACTTTAATTTTTTGGTTTTGCTTTGTTTCAAAATTTAGCAGGTAGCATATCCAATTCAGCAAGTAGAAAGCACACCACAGAGCACTTAGCAATGCTGTTCTCAGATTCCCAACCCACACAATTTGAAGTTGGGTTGGGAATCAATCCTAGGAAACATACATGCAAAGCCCCTAACTTGAAAAAGCAAGTCCATTTACATTTTAAACCAATGAGACTTATTTTTAAGTAAATGCTGTTGTTTAATGGCCTGGCCTGACCTGCCCAGAGTGGAATGAATGCCAGGGGAGGAACATACTTAGCTTTCAGAATGACCAAGTGTTAGTAAATCTGACAAAGTTGGTAGCATATTCAAAACTGAACGCTACATCCAATTTTAGTCTCAACTGGAGTAGGTCCACTGAACTCAGTGGTAACTTGTGGCTATTAATTATCATTAACAGCAACAAATCTCTGTCAGCTGGGACTCAAATTGTATAGAGAAAAATGATGAAAATGATAACAGACAATTGCACAAAATAAATGGGGTCTGTAACTAAATGTTACAGTGTGGTGTAGGGTGCCAGCCCTGTTCTAGGTTCCTGTCAGTTAGCTATGCCCTTGTCCAAGGTATTGCATTTCATCTTTGCCTCCAGTTTTCTGTCTCTTCCTCCCATTCTATAGTCACTGAATACTGTACTGTATTTACAGTTTTCACTGGGCTGTTGTGAGGAAGAAGCAACATTAGACATAGCTTCCAGAGGCATCTGGTTGGCCAGTAATAATAAAATAATGAAAAATTATAAGTACTGAGTACAGAATATAGTTGCTTGAAGTTAAGCATGACTCCATTTGGGCATTGCACATTGTATATCTAGGTCTACATATATTATCTTATTACCAATATATTACATGTATTAGCATTACAAATAATCTATTTTTAAATAGATCACTATGATTATTCCCTGGTGTGTGTACTTGTGCCCATGTGTGTACATGCACAGAAACTAAAAAAGAAGGGCTTTTAACAGAGGGCCAAGCTACATTGTTGTTTAAATGAATAACTGAATTTATTCACTGGCCTTGGCTTACCTATTTGTTTTTAAATAGCAGCTATGTATATGGGCCAGTAAGTGGAGGAGATAACCCTACATCTGTTCTGTGATCAAAAGAAAAAGCATACCTTGAACTTTGGTATGAACTGCAAAGGTAATAATAATAAAGTTGAGATTAGAAGTCTTGACCACCACACTTGGAACTGTGTGATATTATTATATTTTCCTTTTAATCTTAGCCAGAAAACTAAAGGTGTAATTGACAAACACCATCCTAACTCACTGGATGGAATTAGGAAGGCAATTCTGGATCATGCATGTGTGTTTTTCTCTATGTGTCTCTATATACAGAGTGACAGAACATTTAGAAGTTAGCTTTTGGACTACAACTCCTACTATCCCATACTGTCTAAAGGATTCTGGGTAATCCAAATAACAGATTATTGTGAGCTGTCAAGTTGTTTTTGATTTATGATAACTTTAAGGCAACCTTGTCAAGGGATTTCCTTGCTATTCCACTTTTACTGTTCTGGCTTCCTCCTGTTGCATTCTGGGATTTGTAGTTCAGTGATGCCTAAGAGCTCTTTGTCTGAATATTCTAAATGCCCCTTCCACAATTGCAAATTCCAGAATACAACAGGAGGCAGCCAGAGCAGTTAAAGTGGAATAGTAGCACTATAAGAGTGTAGTGTGGTAATCTACTGAAAGAATATCACTTGCTCAAGATCATCCAGTGTATTTCCATGGTCAAATCCCAGTGCAGTCACTACACCAAGCTGGCTCTATTCGTAATGTACAATGACATCCAAAATCCACAAAACAGTGCTACCTTTATTGAGGAAAAATGCCCAAAATACATGTTGCAAGCTTTCAAAGATCCACTGACATCTTCATCAGGCAAAGAAGACAATGTTAGTAATATGTTACTGAAATAGAAATGCAGGCTGTACTTGACTTTTTGTACCTCAAGTTATTCTCTCTTCTTTCTAGGCTCAACACCTTTAGTCTACATACACCTTTTGAATTTAAAACAGAGCCATCATATTCAGATCCCAACTATCTGGGTGAGGATATATTTGAGGGGAGTGGGGATTTTTTTACAGAGAGGGAGAAGATGATGCTTTTATTTTGTGAGGGGAGGGGAGCAGAAAGAGTTGAAGATATGTAAACAAATGAAATTATTCCTGCAAATGATCTAAGATTTTACAATCAATATAGAGGCTTTAACAGTAAGTTAAAGACACGCCTTCTAGATTTTAAGAGAGCAGATTTTAGTAAACTTAGAGAAATACTGGGGGTGATCCCATGGTCAGGAAGAGAAGGGAGTTCAAGACGGATGGGACTTTCTCAAAAGGGAGATACTGAAGGCACAATTTCAAACAGTTCCAATGAGAAAGAAAAATGGGAGATGTCTCACGAAACCAGGATGGATGACTAATGAACTTTCAACTGAGCCAAGTTTTAAACAGAACATGTATAAGAAATGGAAAAATGGTGAAATCACCAAAGAGGAATTCAAACAAATAGCAAGCACATGTAGGGGTAAAGTCAGAAAAGCTAAAGGGCAGAATGAACTCAGGCTTGCTAGAGAGGTTAAAAACAATAAAAAGGGCTTTTATGGCTATGTCCTCAGCAAAAGGAAGACGAAGGAAACGGTAGGGCCACTACTTGGAGAAGATGGCAAAATGTTAACAGGGAACAGAGAAAAGGCAGAATTACTCAACACCACCTTTGCCTCAGTCTTCTCAGAAAAGGAAAAGGGTGCTCAACCTGAGGACAATGGAGCAGAGGACAGGATAGGGGCATTTCAGTACAGAATAAGTAAAGAGATAGTACAGAAATATTTTATTAATCTAAGGCCCCATTCAGACTGGCATCAAAGATCTGGAAGGAACTGGGCTGATTCGGATGCCCCTCCTCGAATCTCTCTGTTAGCAAGTGCCCACTACAAAAGAGGGGCATTTTAAATGCATTCTGTGCCTGCTGTCAATCAAGCGATCGTCATGGTGACGTTTTGCAGGGACATCGGAAGTGTCCTCCCCCCTCCTTTTTTTTAAAGAGCCATGCACAAAATGCCCCAAAGTGTCAATTTTTTAAAACCTCTTTTTTGTGTGTTGTGTGTATATGTGTGCATTTGGGTCAGATCTGTCCCTGTCCCCATTTTCAATCCCATGCAAGCTAATGCATCCCCCACTCCTTGCCCCCCAGAATGCCTCTTACACATGTAATAATAATGATAATAATAATAATAATAATAATAATAATAATAATAATAATAATAATAAATTCCTCACCTCGGAAATGCCAGAAAAGGATGCAATTGCCATGCATTCTATTTTTTGCTTTTAAAAGCAATTCAGGGCTGCCTCTGAATTCAGTAGCAAAAGCATGTATTATTTTGTCTAATTGACAAGAGCAAAAAATGTAACATTCGAATTGTAAGTCTAGCCCTTTGTAACATTTGCATTTGCAACATTTCCCCTTTGCTGGAAGCGAGCAGATGAAAGGGAAAGTGCACAAGCCGCTAGCCCTTCTCTATCTGCCTCAAGAAAAAAAATCATGCGCATATTTGGTAAAAAATAATCCCCCAGCTTGGACCCACAGCCCTACTTCCCTGGGCAATCCTCCTTCCTTCTGACCCTCACCTCCCTTTGAGCTTTCTCCACCACCCCCACCTCCCTCTGACAATAAGCAGCCTGATTTCCCTACATGCCCCAGCGTAGCCCCGCAACCCAATTCCCCCTGGAAATCCTCCTCCTCCTTCCTTCAGACCCTCTCCTTCCTTGGGGATGCCCATTGACCTTTCCCCCAGCTCCTTCATCCTCCTCCTCCTCCTGCTCTGTTTTAGGATCCCCTCCATGACTCCCTTCCTCCCACGGCCCCTTTCTCCTCCTCCTCCATCACTTTCTCCACCCCCCACCTCTCTCTGACAGCCCTCTGCAGCCCAAAAGTCACCCCTGATTTCCTCCTTTCCTCCTGTCACCCTTTGCATCCAGAGTCCCCTTTTTTCGGCTCTTTCCTCCTCCTCCTCCCTTCTGATGATGGGAGGGAATGCTCTGACCTCTGCCCGCCCCCTGACCCTAATCCCTCCCTAAATTTGCCCCATTCGTGATCGAGGGCAAGTTTCAATTTCGCGCAACTCAGGTCTTCAGAAAAGACGGATTTTAGCCCGAATCCGGATACCCCAGTGTAAGGGACATTTCCTTGTGCAAGCCCCGACATGGATTGTGATGAATCGGGCCCAATATGAACTTCACGTGGAAGAATCGCTTTCAAACCCAGTTTTTAATGTAGTCTGAATGGCCCCTCAATAGATTTAAGTCTCCAGGATCAGATGAACTACATCCAAGGGTATTAAAAGAGCTGGCAAATGTAATATTGGAGCCATTGGCAATAATCTTTGAGAACTCCTGGAGAACAGGAGAAGTCCCAGCAGAATGGAGGAGGGCAAACGTTGTCCCCATCTTCAAAAAGGGGGGAAAAGAGGATCCCAACAATTATCGTCTAGTTAGTCTGACGTTAATACCAGGAAAGATTCTGGAGCAGAGCATTAAACAGAGAGTCTGTGAACATCTAGAAGGCAATGCCATAATCACAAAAAGTCAACATGGGTTTCAGAGAAAGAAGACATGCCAGACAAATCTAATCTCTTTCTTTGATAAAATTACCAGCTTAGTAGATGAAGGGAATGCTGTGGATATAGTATATCTTGATTTCAGTAAGGCATTTGACAAAGTTCCCCATGACATTCTTGCAAACAAGCTTGTAAAATGTGGGCTGGACAAGGCAACTGTTACATGGATTTGTAATTGGTTGACTAACCAAAGCCAAAGGGTGCTCAACAATGGCACCTTTTCATCCTGGAGAGAAGTGACCAGTGGGGTCCCACAGGGCTCTGTCCTGGGCCCAGTGCTGTTCAACGTCTTTATCAATGACTTGGAGGACAAAATTATTATTATTATTATTATTATTATTATTAACCTTTATTTATGAAGCGCTGTAAATTTACACAGCGCTGTACATGCAATCTTATTTAGTTAGACGGTTCCCTGCCCTCAGGCTTACAATCTAAAAAGACATGACACAGAAGGAGAAGGGAGTGGTGGAGGGAAAGGGTAAGAGGTCCAGCAGTTCCTCTCAACCTCCGAGGTCTGGACCAAGGCAGATGGACTGGAGGGAGGGCAAGGCTTCATAATGGATGGTTAATCATTATCCAGAGAAAATACATAATCACAAGTAGGATAATACATATACAGTACATAGGAATACAGGAAATGGATCGATAAACAGCCAACAACAGAACATCATATTTATCAAATTTGCAGATGACACCAAACTAGGGGGAGTAGCTAATACCCCAGAGGATAGGATCAAAATTCAAGATGACCTGAATATACTAGAAAGCTGGGCCAAAGCTAACAAAATGAATTTCAACACGGAGAAATGTAAAGTACTACACTTAGGGCGGAAAAATGAAATGCACAGAGATAGGATGATGGGGGCCACCTGGCTGAACGAGAGACTTATTTGTGTGAAAGGAATCTAGGAGTCCAAGTAGACCACAAGTTGAACATGAGTCAACAGTGTGATGCAGCAGCTAAAAAGGCCAATGCAATTTTAGGCTGCATCAATAAAAGTTTAGTGTCTAGATCAAGAGAAGTAATAGTGCCACTATATTCTCCTCTGGTCAGACCCCACCTGGAATATTGCGTCCAGTTCTGGGCACCACAATTTAAAAAGGATGTGGAGAAACTGGAGCATGTCCAAAGGAGAGCGACTAAAATGGTGAAGAGTCTGGAAGCCATGCCCTATGAGGAACGACTTAGGGAGCTGGGGATGTTTAGCCTGGAGAAGAGAAGGTTAAGAGGTGATATGATAGCCCTGTTTAAATATTTGAAGGGATGTCATATTGAGGAGAGTGCAAGCTTGTTTTCAGCTGTTCTAGAGACTAGGACCCGGAACAATGGATGCAAGCTGCAGGAAAAGAGATTCCACCTCAACATTAGGAAGATCTTCCTGACAGTAAGGGCTGTTCGACAGTGGAACAAACTCCCTTGGAGTGTGGTGGAGTCTCCTTCTTTAGAGGCCTTCAAACAGAGGCTGGATGGCCATCTGTCGGGGATGCTTTGATGGAGAGTTCCTGCATGGCAGAATGGGGTTGGACTGGATAGCCCTTGCGGTCTCTTCCAACTCTATTATTCTAGTAATAATAATAATAATTATAATAATTATAATTATAATTATAATACTGTAATAATATATTTAATAAATTCTTGTTTCTGTCCCACCTGTCCCCCTAGATTGGGACGCAAAGTAGTTTTCAGTGATGAAAAATGTTAAAATTCACAAGATACAAAAGTTAAAACATAATTATCCAGTACTTCTAAATAGGGCTGAAAAAGACTCCCATCTATCAAAAAAGACACTGGCCCAGAACAGACAGGCCAAATAAAGCAGCTTCTGGCTGCTTCAAGGGTGTGATGTTTGTATGATGTACGCCCCCAAAGTGGCCCAAAGCCATTCTTACACCCCAGCCCTTTGAACAGGAGCAAAAAGAAGCCATGATAATCTAGCTCCTAGTATGTGTGGGTTGGAGCCGGCAGTGGTGGTCCACTTTTGGAGTGGGCTGTGTGGTTGCTGGGGTCTTGGCTTGTTTGCGGCTGGAGGGGCCTCAGGCTGCTCCTTCCCACCTGTCTGTTCCAGGCCACACTGTCAATTGCTGTGGCCTCAACTTCTTTTCAAAAGTCTTCTGTAAGTAATTTTTTAGATGTCTGGCAAGAACAGCCATGCCAAGGATGGACGAAGAATGAATAACAAAGAAAATGGGTTGGCTCTCCATCTACCTTTTGCACTGACCCAGCCTATCCCTGACTTAGTCCCACCTAGCCATTTAATCCCTATGGGAATGCATCCCTTGATAGTGGGTGGGGGGAGATTCCAATGGGAGCCCTTTCTTTCTGTTCTATATAGTTATACCAGGAGGGTGAGCACAGAATCTATTATTGATAAATTGCAAGTTGGTAGAAAAGTATTAAGCCTCCTCTCTTTTTTTTAACAATTGAATTGAAAACAAAAGCTTTATAAAAGCTAAAATCAAGCAATTCAGAGAGACTATTATCAGATGATCAAAGTGAGGCTGTCGTACTTTGGCAACATTGTGAAAAGACATGACTAATTAGAAAAGACAACAATGCTGGGAAAGGTAGAAGAAATAGAAAGAGAGGAAGACCACACACTGGATGGCTAGACTCAGGGAAGTCCACGGGCCTGAATTTGTAGGAGCTAAGCAGAGCAGTGAAGGACAGGGGGCTTGGCCATTTCTAATCCACAGGATCACTATGAGTCGTGATTGACAAGAGGGCAGTAAACAACAACGGTACTATCAACAGCTAATGCATGTTCTTCACAAACACTGTTCTCGTAATGTTCTTGTATATCCTATCAGAGAATGCAATAAAGGGATGTGAGGAAAGTTCCAGTCAAACTGTACCCCCCTTCCTGTAACTGAGCCCTCATTCCCTCATTATATGGGCATATAATACCTTTTTAAGTGAGGAACTGGGATTGTGATAGAGTTTATATCGAGATACATCCTTGATAATTTTAGTATTTATTTCATCTCTTTTTAAAAACTGTGCATCATTTATGCTCCATTTATTATTTTTATTTTAAAACTCTACATTACCTTAAATCCAAAAGGGACTTCCATCATATAAAATAACATATACTGTACTCCCTATTCTTAGTAACAAGAATTATAAAAGGACAATATAGACAACAGTTTCCATGGACAACAGTTTAAATTAGAGAAACTCATTAAAAAGATTCAGGCAAAACACCTTTTTAAAGAAATATGTTTTTGTCTAGCTTCCTAAAACATGGGGGATGAGGTCTGATGAAACTCACATTGAAGACTCTTTTGCAGTCAGGTTGTTTGTACCACCTTTAAGATTCAGAGATCTGTACAGATCCAAATAGCCTATCTATTTATTTTATTTTCCTCCTCCCTTAGCAAACATGCTGGCCATGGAGTTCACCTTTCTCACCAGTGGTTTCCTTTTTGCACAACTCCTGAAACGATGGGTCTGGGATTATGCCATCACCGTGACTTTGGCTCACATTCTGTTGACATCTGCAGGTGAGCTTAAGTACCAAAAAGGCCAAATAGGAAAGTCTGAGTTGTAGTCCAATTTCTCTTATGCTGCATGATTTTCACCCCTCTCTGAGAGTAAGGGTAGCCCAAATGTACTGGTAAATAGCTGGGTGATTTCCTGTAGTTAATAAGTATTTCCTACTCCTCACTGAGGAGCAACAAATAATAATAATCATCGGATTTATTTATATACCGCCCAATCACTGGGAATCCGAGCGTGTACAACAGAGGGGATAATAGACGGTTCCCTGCCCTCAGGCTTACAATCAGAGGCCTGTTACAGACTGCCAAATAAAGCTGCTTCGGGTCTCTTTGGGGTATGCTATTTAAATGATGCATGGGTCCTAAGAGTCCGGAGGTCGCGCCAAAGCCACACTCCATTCCTAAGCACGAGTGCAGCTTTGGTGCAGCTTCCGGATCCTTAGGATGCATTCATCATTTAAACAGCTACCTCCAAAGAGACCCGAAGCAGCTTTTTTTGGCAGTCGTAACAGGCCTAAATGACTCTTTTGTTCTTACCCCAAATTTATTACAGAAAATGAAGCAAGCAACCAGGAGTGGAAGCATTTACTGTGCACTTTTCTTTTTAGGAGCACTGCATCAGTTTCTAATTGTCCAGGCTGTGCAAACTGGCTGCAGCATGATAACTGTCCCTGCTTCTGCGTGCAGAAAACAAAGTGTGCCCTCTCTCTTCCCGTTTAAGGGAGACAGATTTCTGTGTCCAGAATGAGATGATGGTAAAGGGTATCTAGGCAAATTAAAGAAAGCACTGAACGCACAAATGGGGAGCCGCTGCACAATAGACAGACATGCAGTAGGATGAACCAGGATTACTGGAATTGCCATCCAAGCTACCTACATCAGTAGCCCAGTGCAGGGACAAAAGGAGCTCAACCCTCATAGAATTTGAATTGAAAGAGATTCTAAGGTCGTCTCCTCCTTGTCAATAAGTAGATGTATAGCTCAGCATCACCAGCTGTCCAGCCATTGTTTAAAAATCTCAAGTGAAGACAGTCTTTTGCCTTTGGGCTGTACTTCCATTATCAATTATCATCAGGAGGTCCTGTACCATGCCAACCACTACCATGTCAGGATGCACAGGAAGCCATTGAAATCCACAAACATCTGGATAATTTCAACCGGAAAGAAGAAACCCTTAAAGTGAACAAAATTTGGCTTACAAGTTAGTTTCCAGTATAGCCTGCTGGCATACAATTCTAACTTTTTAATGGTTCTCTCTCTTTTTACAGTGTGAACGAAATCCTTTTGTGTGGCAGTGGTGGCTAGCTCTTGGTAGGATGTTCATATTCTTGTTTTTTCTTTCAAATTCTACACCTTGTTTATTATGATTTTCCAATTTGTTTTGTAAAATAATAATAATAATAATTAATAATAATAGGATTTATTTATATAACTGCCCAATCACTGGGAATCCAGGCGGTTTACAACAGGGGATAATAGACAGTTCCCTGCCCTCAGGCTTACAATCTAAAAGACATGACACAAAAGGAGAAGGGAATGGTGAGGGGGGGAGGGATCAGGTCCAGCATTCTTCTCTCCCTCGGAGGCCTGGACCAAGGCAGATGGACTAGAGGAGGGCTCTTCTTCCAGGCTAGCCCTGGTGGAGCTGGGCCTGCCTGGTCAACCCCCTCGTGGCCGGAAGAAGACAGTTATGGAGGGAGGAGATATAATATAATTGCCATTTACAACCTTTATTAAATTACCTCACTTACCAATTTCTTACTCTGTTTTTCACAAAATGGAATATTTCAAAATGCATTAGACTTAATTTTAACATTCAAAACAGAGGGGTGCTACCATGGAAAACCTAGTCGTCCCTTAGTGTTACCGTATTCGTGTTCATTTAAGAGCCTCATTTCTTGAGCTGTGTCACCAATAAATGTTGACTTACTAAACTACTTATCCTGTGACTGAAGCTGTTGTTTATGACAAATGGATCCACTCACACCAGCAGTACCTTCATTTGCTGCTTTATAAAGCAGGTAACGATGGTGAGTTGTCTTGGATGCCTTATCAATGACTTTCTTTGCATACTCCTGGAATTCCTGTTCCTTCCATAGTGCAATACGTTCTTTTTGTCTTTGATATTCTAGGTCTTGCTTCTCATGTTCCTTTCTTGACAGGTTTTCAGCTATTTCCATGACATGGGCTTCCTGTAATTTTAAGTTTGAACAATGATTTTTGTGTTTCTTGTCTTTTTCCAGTTCTTGATAGATCCTGTCTGCTTCTATTAATCCCCGAAGTATAGCTTGAGCTTCCAGTTTTTCCTGCTTTTCTTTCTCTTCCTTCATTTTATCACACTAATTCTGTAATCTTTGATGGATTTGAGATCAGCTTTGTCCTTTTCTTCTTTAGCTTCACGTTCCTTCTCAAGCTCCTCTTCTGTCTCTGCAATTTCTCATTCGTCTTCATCATCAGTTTTTTGTTTCATCTGTTGATGGAGGTGCTTGCTGATATTTTCTCTGTGTTCCTCCATTAACCTGAGCAGTTCCGCTTCCTTTTCTCTTCTCAGCTTAGCCATAGCTTGCTTTGCTTGATAATGAGCTTGAACTTTATCATAATCTTCTTTTTGATTTTCTATAGCTCTCAGAGTTTTCTGCTCAGCAACATATGCCTGATGGATGTGCTTACGCTCAAGTTTCTTCTCACTCTCCTTTTCCTCTTTCTGCAGCATTTCCAATTGACCAGTACCTGGATCGCTTCCCCTTTTTTATCTTCTATATTGTTCATTTCTGCTTGATGTTCATGCTCCTTTATTTGTTCTAATTGATACTTGTTAAGCTGCAGTCTTTTCAGGTGGCGTTCCTTGGCCTTTTCCTCCTCTTTCTGTATAGCTTTTTGATGTTCCCGTTCTATTTCTTCAAACTTATAGAGGTATAGATTTCTTTTTTCTTGTTATATTCAATCTGAGCATCTTTTTCCTTTAAGACAGGGGTAGGCAACCTTTTTGAGCCGGGGGCCGGTTGCTGTCCCTCAGCCAAAGCCGGGGGTGGGACCACGTGCCAGGGGTGGAGCTTCCACCCTCCGGGGGCAGAGCCTCCTCCTCTTTGCTGGCCCCTGACGGGGCCCCAGGCCCCATCAGAGGCTGGCAAAAAAGCCGGCGGGGGCCGCCAGTGCTGGAGGCCTCCTCTGGCAAAAAAGCCAGCAGGGGCCGCCAGCACTGGAGGCCTCCCCCTCTTTGCTGGCCCCTAACGGGGCCCCAGGCCCTGTCAGAAGCCGGCAAAAAAGTCCTAGAGGCCCACTGCCGCTGCTGGAGCCATTTTGGAGGGCCCCGGCAACGGCATTGGGCCTCCCAGAGGCCCGCTGCGGCCGTTGGAGCCCTGTAGCAGGGCCCCGGCGGCCGCAGCGGGCCTGCTAGAGACCGCCGCCAATGGTGCCGAAGTCTCATGAGACTTCGCCTCTAGGCCGCCGCCAATTTTTTCCTCAAAATGGTGGCAAAGTCTCACGCGACCAGGGAAAAGGTCTCGTGAGAGACTTCGCCGCCATTTTGAGAAATAAAATGCCGGCGCCCAGAGCGGCGAAAAGCTGCAATCAGCGGCAGCGGCAGGAGTTAGCAGGGGCCAGCCGGAAGGCCTCCGCGGGCTGCATCCGGCCCACAGGCTGGAGGTTGCCGACCCCTGCTTTAAGGTACATTGTCCTGCAAAAAGATAACACCTTTCTGCAGCTTCCCTTACCATTTTTCCTTCAGTCTCTCCTTTAATCATCACACCAAGTTAGAGTAGTACTCTGCATTAACTGCTAGGCCTTTCTGAAGAGTCATAAAAATACCTTTTTTATTCAAAAAACAAACCTGTGGCCCTGACCTTTCTTACTTTGAGTCTTGAATTTCTTTGGCCGTGGAAAACCTGAGTGCCACCATTGCAAGGACTGCTGTTTGATCTCCGATCATAGTCATATAACCATGTTTTATCAACAGTGACAAGTCCTTCCAAAAAATTATCACTATATTAAAATTGCTGCAAAATTAACTTGGAGGTACTTGATTTCTAGTCAGCATTCAAACATTTTGGCACTCACTTGGCTGACTCTGTGTGTAGCCAACTGCTTATGAATTATAAACTCAATATGTTCTTGGGATATTTCTAGTGTCTTAGCAATTGTTTTAGGTGAGATTTGCCAATCTGACAAAAGCAGGTCATGAACATGCTCAACAATTTCTCGAATTGACACTGTTGAAAGTCTCCCAGACTTTGCTGCCTCTTCTGTCTTGAAGCCTCCACACTGAGAGTTGGCACACTACTTCTTCACAGTTTAGTATGATGG
>NC_056530.1:6599039-6605582 GCF_019175285.1 Sceloporus undulatus
CTCTATATAACTCCTTCCAGAGCCTTCCAGAGCAGTCCTGCCAGAGAGATAAGAAAGAGAGGAGTAGCTGGGTGGCCATTTTGAGAGAGTGTGCTTGTTGCTGAAGGGGCAGAGCTTCTGTGAGTCACATCTGTGAGTCACTAGGAGACGGAGCTAGCAGACTAGCTCTATATAACTCCTTCCAGAGCCACGCACCATTAGGCGTGCAATTTTTCATTTTTCATTTTTCATTTTTTTTAATCCAAAGAAATCTACACCAGTGGCATCAGGTTAGGAGCAAAATGTGAGTCAGAACCTTGCCTTTAAGTATAAGCTAGCAGCCAGGACATTACTATAAAGTTATATTCCCAGTAGATTGAGTTCGCTGCCAGAGATTAGTGAAAATGCCAGGTCATCAGGGGCCTCAACGTTGGTGCTTACCAGAGGATTTTTTTGAGGAGGAAGCCCACAGTCCTGTTTCAGTGATTACTAAAGACTTCGCAGTATGGACACTGAGGGAACTGCTGCAGTCACCTGCAAAACTTGTGGGATGTTTGTCTTCTTGCCTACAGAGGTGCAGAACTTCACATGCACCAAGTGCAAGTTGGTAGCACTCTTGGAGGAGAAAGTACAGCAGTTGGAGTCCAGAGTAGCTACACTTCACCACATTAGGGAGCAAGAGGATTTCCTGGACACAACGGAACTAACGATCTTGGATGAGTACCATGCAGAGGAAGTTGCTGGAGAGGAGAAGGTCACTTCACATACAAAGGAGGCAGACAGCTGGAGGAATGTCACACAGAGAAGTAGGGCAAGAAGGGATTGTTCTGGGAACTTGCAGCTAGAGAATCTATTTGAACCTCTTTCCCTTATCAAGGAGGACAAGGAAGAGCAGCATGGACAGACTTCAGGGACAGAGCAAGGGAACCTTGGAGTCCCACCCGAGGGAACAGTCGCTGCTAAGCCTCGTAGGAGGCGTGTGGTCATAGTGGGGGACTCCTTGCTGAGGGGTACAGAAGCAGTGATTTGTAGGCCTGACAAGATGTCTCAAGAGGTTTTTGTCTTCCCGGGGCCAAAGATCCATGATGTGACAGAGAGCCTGAAAAGACTGGTCAAATCTACTGACCTTTTGGTCCACGTGGGAACCAATGATACTGCAAGACACAGCCTTCAGAACATCAAAAGGGATTACGAGGCACTTGGTAGGAAACTGAAAGAAATGGATGCATAAGTTGTCATCTCGTCTCTTCTGCCAGTTGAAGGGCACAGTCCAAGAAGGGAGAGGAAAATAGCGGATGTGAACAACTGGCTCCGCAGATGGTGCCACTGAGAACAATTTGGATTCTTCAATCATGGGCTTGCGGTTTCATGAGGAGGGACTTCTTGCAATGGACGGGTTGCATTTCACGCCAGTTGGAAGAAATGTTTTTGCCAACAGTCTCAAGAATTTGATTAGG
The DNA here is from genome assembly GCF_019175285.1 of Sceloporus undulatus. Classification (NCBI taxonomy): domain Eukaryota; kingdom Metazoa; phylum Chordata; class Lepidosauria; order Squamata; family Phrynosomatidae; genus Sceloporus; species Sceloporus undulatus. The sequence continues at coordinate 6,600,476 of NC_056530.1, forward strand.
AGGGCTTTAAACTGAGTTCTATGGGGAAGGGAGACAATATTAAGGAAGGCAAAAGGGCTGGAGAAAACAGTCAAACTGACATAGAGGAAACAAGACAGTAAGCGAAAGGACCCAACAGTAGGAAGCACAAAAACTTGCATAGGCAGCAAGTGAAGGGGACCCATGGTCTGCGATGTCTCTACACTAATGCACACAGCATGGGAAATGAGCAAGATGAACTTGAACTCCTAGTACAGCAAAACAAATATGATATAATAGGCATCACTGAAACCTGGTGGGATGTGTCTCATAATTGGAATGTGGAAATAGACAGGTATAACCTTTTTAAGAGAAATAGGCCAAACAAGAAAGGAGGAGGAATAGCACTATATGTCAGAGATATTTACACCAGTGAAGAGATCCAGGACATCAATACTGACAGCCAAGTGGAGAGCATCTGGATAAAAATTAAAGGGCAGGGAAACAACAAGGATGTTATTGTGGGAGTCTATTGTGGGACGATGCCTTTCTAGAACAGATGACCATACACTCAGAAAGGAGAGATGTAGTAGTGATGGGTGACTTCAACTACCCTGATATTTGCTGGAAGTCAAACTCAGCCAAATCCTCAAGGTCTAACAAATTCCTCACTTGCCTCGAAGATAATTTCATTGTCCAAAAGGTGGAAGAGGCAACAAGGGGGTCAGCTATTTTAGATCTGATCCTAACCAACAATAATGACTTGGTTAATGGGGTGCAAGTGGTGGGATCCTTAGGTGGAAGTGACCATGTTCTCCTGGAGTTTGTTATACAGTGGATAGGAGAAGCCAGGCCTAGTCACACATTCTAGACTTTAGAAGAGTGGATTTCAATAAACTTAGAGAAATATTGAGGGGGATCCCATGGTCAGGAATATTAAAAGAGATGGGAGTTCAGGACGGATGGGAGTTTCTCAAAAGGGAGATACTGAAGGCACAATTTCAAACAGTTCCAGTGAGAAAGAAAAATGGGAGGTGCCTAAAGAAACCAGGATGGATGACTAAGGAACTTTCAACTGAGCTAAGTTTGAAACGGAACATGTATAAGAAATGGAAAGAGGGGGAAATCACGAAAAAGGAATTCAGACAAATAGCAAGCACGTGTAGGGGTAAAGTCAGAAAAGCTAAAGCGCAGAATGTACTCAGGCTTGCTAGAGAGGTTAAAAACAATAAAAAGGGCTTTTTTGGATATGTCCGCAGCAAAAGGAAGAAGAAGGAAATGGTAGGGCCACTGCGTGGAGAAGATGGCAAAATGTTAACAGGGGACAGAGAAAAGGCAGAATTACTCAACACTTTCTTTGTCTCAGTCTTCTCAGAAAAGGAAAAGGGTGCTCAACCTGAGGATAATGGAGCAGAGGACAGAATAGGGGAAATTCAGCACAGAATAAGTAAAGAGATAGTAGAGCAATATCTTGTTAATCTAAATGCATTTAAGTCTCCAGGACCAGATGAACTACATCCAAGGGTATTAAAGTAACTGGCAAATGTAATATCAGAGCCATTGGCAATAATCTTTGAAAATTCCTGGAGAATAGAAGTGCCAGCAGACTGGAGGAGGGCAAACGTTGTTCCCATCTTCAAAAAGGGGGAAAAAGAGGATCCCAACAATTATTGTCCAGTTAGTTTGATATCAATCCCAGGAAATATTCTAGAGCAGATCATTAAACAGAGAATCTGTGAACATTTAGAAGGCAATTCCATAATCACAAAAAGTCAACATGGGTTTCAGAGAAACAAGTCATGCCAGACAAACCTGATCTCTTTCTTTGATAAAATTACCAGCTTGTTAGATGAAGGGAATGCTGTGGCTATAGTATATCTTGATTTCAGTAAGGCCTTTGACAAGGTTTCCCATGACATTCATGCAAACAAGCTTGTAAAATGTGGGCTGGACAAGGCAACTGTTACATGGATTTGTAATTGGTTGACTGACCACACCCAAAGGGTGCTCAACAATGGCTCCTTTTCATCCTGGAGAGAAGTGACCAGTGGGGTCCCACAGGGCTCTGTCCTGGGCCCATTGCTATTCAACATCTTTATCAATAACTTGGATGACAGAATTGGGGGTATACTCGTCAAATTTGCAGATGACACCAAATTAGGAGGAGTAGCTAACACCCCATAGGACAGGATCAAAATTCAAAATGACCTGAATAGACTAGAAAGCTGGGCCAAAACTAACAAAATGAAATTCAACACAGAGAAATGCAAAGTACTGTACTTAGGGCAGAAAAATGAAATGTACAGATATACGATTAGGGACACCTGGCTGAATGAGACTACATGTGAAAGGGATCTAGGAGTCCAAGTAGACCACAAGTTGTGATGCGTGTGTGATGCGGCAGCTAAAAAGGTCAATGCAATTTTAGGCTGCATCAATAAAAAAGTATAGTGTCCAGATCAAGAGAAGTAATAGTGCCACTATATTCTGCTTTGGTAGGCCACACCTGGAATATTGTGTCCAGTTCTGGGCACCACAATTTAAAAAGGACTTTGAGAAACTGGAGCGTGTCCAAAGGAGGGCGACTAAAATGGTGAAGGGTATGGAAACCATGTCCTATGAGGAACGACTTAGGGAGCTGGGGATGTTTAGCCTGGAAAAAAGAAGGTTAAGAGGCGATATGATAGCCCTGATTAAATATTTGAAGGGATGTCATATTGAGGAGGGAGCAAGCTTGTTTTCTGTAGCTCTAGAGCAGCCTTTCTCAAATAGTGGGGCGGGCCCCCCCGGGGGGGCGCGAGGCTCCGTAAAGGGGGGCGCGAAATGTTTTCTTCTTCCTAGGGGGGGGCATGACAGAAAATAATTGAGAAGCACTGCTCTAGAGAACAGGACCTGGAGCAATGGATGTAATCTGCAGGAAAAGAGATTCCACCTCTACATTAGGAGGAACTTCCTGACAGTAAGGGCTGTTGGACAGTGGAACACACTCCCTCGGAGTGTAGTGGAGTCTCCTTCTTTGGAGGTCTTTAAGCAGAGGCTGGATGGCCATCTGTCAGGGATGCTTTGATTGAGATTTCCTGTATGGCAGGGGGTTGGACTGGATGTTCCTTGTGCTCTCTTCCAACTCTACGATTCTATGATTCTATGCACCATGGGATAAAGGCAGGAATTATTGATCCTATCTGAAGTGCATGAGTTTTGCAGGTGGGTAGAAGTCCTTCAGCTGGCACTGGTTTCCAAAGTTAATGCATTTTCATTTCATCCCTGCTTAGCCATGGCAATCTACTGGATGACCTTGAGCAGCTCACACTGTCTTAGCCTAAGAGGAAGGCAATGGCAATTTTTCTCTGAATGAATGCTGCCAAGAAAATCGTATGATAGTGCCACCACATGTTGGACATAACTTGAAGGCACATAACAAAAACAACAAAATACTTTTTTGGTGGTGTTTGTCAAAGTGGATAATCTGCATTCTATGTTTAAAAATCTGTAAATTGTTGATTATGGTATTCTGAAAACCTGGTATTTAAACATTTATATGCCAAATGGAACTATTTTTTACAGGGAGATGATGATTAAGGATATGAACAAATGAAGTTCCCTTATACCAAACAGTAGTTTAGTGTTTAATGAACACGCTCATGTAATCCCCATTTCCTCTCCTCTGGTATACTTATGGGGAGAAGATAACAAAGCTTTTATTTTCACTGTTAAGTAACTGCATTTTAATATTAATTATGAACCTCTCCAGTGTGACTGATCTTAGAGTTTACTGAAAAAAGCCAGCTTCATTAGCTAGCTTGATGTTAGCTTGTTTCAATAAAACATAGTTGTCTCGGGGTTCGATCCTGGGCCCAGTGCTAGACAATATCTTTATAAATGACTTAGGGGCGAAGCACATGGCCGATAAGGAACAGCCTCTGGCTGCTTCGGCCACAACAGAACCTGGACTGCGGCGACTGCACAGCCCACTTCCAAAGCAGTCTGCCGCCAAGGTCCCAATCCAACCACCACCATGAGCTTGGGTTATCCCAGCTCCTTTTTATGGTGGCTTTGGGCTGCTTTAGGAGGCCTTGGAGCAGCTTCTGGCCACTTTGGGCTGTGCATCGTTTCAATGCCATGCACCCCATAGCAGCTAGAAGCCGTTTTATTTGGCCTGTGTGTTTTGGGCCTCTGATGATGGAATAGAAGAAATGATTATCAAATTTGGAGATGACATCAAAATAAGGTGGACAGGAACAGAATTCAAGATGACCGTGACAAATTGGAGAGCTGGGCAAAAACTAGCAAAATGAATTTCAACAGGGAGAATGTAAGGTAGTACAGTTAGGCAGAATAAATGAAATGCACAGATACATGATGGATGCTACCTTGCTGGAAAGCAGTCCATGTGAAAGGGGTCTAGGAGTCTTAGGAGACTGTAAGCTAAACATGAGTCAACAGTGTGATGCAGTGGCCAAAACTTCAGTGCAATTCTAGGCTATATCAACAGGAGCATGGCGTCCAGTTTGAGCAAAGGAGAAATGCCACTCTATTCTGCTTTGGTCAGACCCCACCTGGAATCCTGTGTCCAGTTATGGGCACAGCATTTCAAGAAGGATATTGACAAGATGAAACATGTCCAGACAAGGGTGACAAATGATAAAGGGTCTGGAAACCAAACTTTATGAAAAATGATTTTGGAAGTTTGGGTATTTTTAGCTTAGGGAAAAGAAGGGAATTGAGCTATCTTGAAATATCTGAAGGGATGTCATGTAGAAGATGGAGCAAGCTTGTTTTCTGCTGCTCCAGAGACTAGAATATATGAACAGCTGATTCATATTACAAGAAAAGAGATTAAACATTGGGAAGAACATACTGAAAGAAACGACAGTGGAAAAGACCATGTTGAAAGTTTTTGGTCTCTGCTTCTTTGGGGTTGTTAAACAGAGGTTGGATGAGGATTTTCATGGTGTTCTTTACTATTGCATTCCTGGAAGGCATGAGCTTGGACTAGATGGTCCTTGCAGCCCCTTCCATTTCTAAGATTTTATGATTAAAAATAGTACCTGCACATTAACTTTGTAGCTGAGGTTCTACAAGAGCCAGATACTTGTGCATTCTCTCTCTCTCTCTCTCTCTCTCTCTCTCTCTCTCTCTCTCTCTCTCT
>NC_056530.1:6605592-6617204 GCF_019175285.1 Sceloporus undulatus
GTGTGTGTGTGTGTGTGTGTGTGTAATGAAAGCTGGGAATCCATGGATTCATTTATTTATTTATTTAGGTATTTATATCCCGCCCTTCAGCCCTAATGGCTCTCAGAGCGGCTTACAATAATATTTTTAATCAGACAGTTCCCTGCCCTCATGGAGGGTGACTTCCTATCCCCAGTGCCCAGTCATGTTTAGAAAACTCTTTGAGCGTCTTTCTTCCTCGCTGAAGCACTGCTTTCTAGAAGGTCTGATAGCACAGGGGTTTTCTTGCTATTAATCATCTTTAAATGGAAAGGTTTTTGTACATGGCGTGCTGTATATACTCAACTATAAGTCAAGAAGTTTATGCCCCAAAATTGACCCTAAAATCCTGGGTCAACTTATATATAGGTCAATACACTAGTACTGATCAGAAAGGTCCTAAAGCAAGCAAGCCTCTTGCCTGTGTTTTTCTGTGTGCTTGTATGTGAAAGAGGTTTCCAATCTGATGTGCAAGAATCCTCTTCTCATGGGAAAAACTCCCTATTTAACTCCACTTGTTTCTCTCTCCAGTCTGATCTGCAGGGTTTCTCTTCCCAGGGAAGAAAAGCCCCATTTAACACCACTTGCTTCTCACCCCAATTTGATCTGCAAGCCCTCTCTTCCAAGGGAAAAAAAAACCTCCCCATCTAACTCCACTTGCTTCTCTCCCCAGTCCAATCTGCAAGGCTGCTTTTCCCAGGGTAAAAAACGCTCCATTGAACACCACTTGCTTTCCTTCTCAAACTGATGTTACAACCTCTCCTCCAGCACCTGGGAATCTGTGTTAGGAGGTCGGGAGAGGTCCAGAGAAGGAGAAGGAGGGACAGAAGTGGTATTTCCCCCTTCTTCTTCGTGGTCTCTGCGAATCATACAAATGGGTTTCACTGCGCCTGCGCAGTGCTGCTCAGAACCTACTGGAATCACTGGGCAAAGTTTACTTTTCAACATATAGAAACTTTTTGGCGGTAACTCCGCCCACCCGTTATAAGGCCCCTGCCTTCCCGCTCTTTTCCCCAGTTCCTTTTTTCCGCCGCGCTAGCTGCTTCAGGGAACTTCGCTCGCTTTAGCTTGCAATCAGAATCACTTTCACTTGACCTCGGACTGTTTTTGACCACTCTACTTTCTCCCGCCCTGGTAACTTCGGACCTTTCGGCTTGTTTTGACTTCGCTTTGACTCTCCCTTGGATTTGACGACTCGGAAGGATGCCTGCACCCTTCAAGAAATGTGATGTCTGCGGGGGCAAGGTGCCCGTCCAGGACCCTCACTCCTCCTGTCTGTTTTGCCTGGGAAGGGACCATGATGCCAGAGCCTGTCATCTCTGTAAGTCTCTGTCCTCCCAAGCTAGGAAGAACCGGGAGTCCCGGCTGACTTCTGCTATCGCCCTGGGAAAGGTCCGGGAGGGACATCCCCGCTCCTCATCACTCCCGCCGGCCGCACCATCTGCCTCGTCGTCCCGGGCCAGCGTTTCAAGTGTGGTCTCTGTCCCAGCCGGGACACGGTCTCCGACCACCTCCGATGTGACCCGTGGTCCCTCGAGGCCCAGTGTCACCGACAAACCCTCCAAGCGCCCCCTGAAAACCTCGGGGACTGAGGGTTTCGAGCCCAGAGAGAGATCCGGGAGGAAGCCATCCCCGGAGGGCTCGCGCTCGAGAGAGCAGGTCGAGACGGAGGTCCGGATCGCTCCGCCACCGTCCTCCAAGGCGTCGTCGAAGGCAGCTCGGCCCGCATCCAAGTTGCCCGAGACGGGGTCATCTTCCTCCAAGGCGGCACCATCGGAGAGGACCAAGCCTGCCAAGGCTCATTCCAAGGGACCCGTTGTCCTGCATGATTTGCCGGACAATCCCTTCTTCCCCTCCGAGGACCAGACGGGAACTCCGACGTCCTCTAGGAAGAGACACCATAAGGAGGAGACCGAAGCGGCTCCATCGAAAAAGACCAAGGACCACACCGGATCAAAGCGCCCGGCTAAATCAAAGGAACGTGCTTCACGTAAGCACCGCTCCCCCTCCAAGGATGGCTCAGAGATGGCCCGCCCGCATCCGGAGACGTTGGCCTCAGTCCATGTGACCTCGGTACTGTCCACACCGCTGCCGCCAGCTCAAGACCTCCCCACCGAGCCTGCTTCCCTTCAGAGGGAACCATCTCCACTCCCCCTCCATTCTGATGTGGAGGATGCTGATCCTCGTTCTGACGTGGACGAGTCTCAAGGGCCAGTTCCTGACATGTTCTTTGATGCTGAGACTCAGAGGTACTACATGTCAGTCCCCAAAGAGACAGCCTTCAGAGAGTTCACCAGGCTTAACTTGTGCCCGACGATTTCCCAGGGAGATCTACCGCGACCCTCCCACGCTGTGGCTTCTTCCTCGGTACCTCGTCGCCCGCCTCCCGAGCCACCGGTGCTGCAGATCCCGACGCACACCCCATCCCGAGCCAAGGTGACAGACATCCCTCTGACGTCTGACTCCGATTCCGAACAGGATCCTTTGCCTCCATCACGGGAACTTTCGGACGGAGAGGAAGACCCATCCGACCCGCCCTCACCACAGGCGATGCATCAACCGGGCTCCTCGTCGCCAACCGATGATGTCCGCTCCTTCAGCGAGCACATCATTAAGATGTGCCGGACTCTCGACATCGAGCTTTCCCCACCAGAGGAAGAGGCCCGTGATCCTGTAGAGCGCCGGGTCCTCGGTCGTGTTCCCACGCCACCCTGCATTCCAATGCTGCCGTCCTTGCAATCCATTGTCCAGAGGTCATGGGATGCTCCGACTTCGCTCGCCGCGTCCTCCAGAAAGGTCGAGATGCTGTACCGGATCTCCCCGCCGGGCTGTCCGTGGTTGGCCGACCATCTTAAGCCAAACTCGGCAATTGTGGAGGGGGCACAGCAGACCTTCGTGCCGAAACAGGCGACGTCCCCAGCAGACCGAGAGGCCAAGAAGATAGATGGCCTAGCAAAAAAGGCCTACTCTTCGGCTGCCCTCACTGTTAAGGCCATAAACTATAACGCCTGCATGGGGGCTTACATCCAGGCCTTGATGGAAGGGATTTCGCCCATCATCCCCGATGTTCCGGATGAGGTCCAACGCCGCCTGGTGGAGATCCGCGATGAGGCCCACTCCATCGGGAGCTGGATCGTCACTGCCTCCAGGAACGTCGCCTACTGCGTGGGTAGAGGTATGGCAGCATCGCTGGCTTTGCGCCGACACGCCTGGCTGAGGGGGTCCGACCTCAATGCCAACGTTAAATCGGCAATCGAGGACATGCCTCTGGACGGTACCGGCCTTTTCCACACCGACACTGACGAGCGTCTGAACCGCAAGTTCAGAATGAAGGCGGCAGCTAAGAAACACGGGATGTCATCGACCCCCATCTCGCCCTTCAGAAGGAGGCAACGTCCTTGGCCACCGCAAGGTCAGTCCCAGGGCTCCTTTTCTCAGGACCTACAGCCTCAGCAGCAGGGCTCACAGAGGCGCCGTTACCCCTCACAGTCTTCCTCCTCCTCTGGCCGCTGGAATTTCCCGCCTCGGTACCGCAAGTCCCGCCGGCAGGAGACCGACCAGGGGAAGAAGAGAGCCTGAAGGGACGTGGCGCACTTCGTTTCCCCCTCGCCCTTATTCTTTTTGGACATCCTGAAGCCCTTCATTAACACCTGGGCTTCCATAACATCGGACTCGTGGGTTCTTAACATCGTCCGCAGGGGATATGCCCTCGAGTTCCAAGAGCTCCCTCCAACCAGAGCGTTTATGTCCACCCTCCCCTCGGACACCCTTCTCGACGAAGTGCGCACTCTACTGGATAAAGGGGCAATCTCCCCTTTACCCCCCGAACAATGCCCTAGGGCTTTTTTCTCCAGGTACTTTACGGTACCGAAGGCGGATGGGGGCATCAGGCCCATCCTGGACTTGAGACAGTTGAATCTTTTCCTTGAATACCGTCGTTTTCGAATGGTAACCCTGGCATCCATTCTACCTCTCCTCCATCAGGGCCTGTGGTTTGCAACCGTCGACCTGAAGGATGCTTACTTCCACATCGGGATCCGGGAGTCTCACCGAAGATTCCTCGCCTTCGCTGTAGGCTCCGCCTCGTACCATTACAACGTCCTTCCTTTCGGCCTTGCCATGGCACCGAGAGTCTTCACCAAGTGCATGGCACCGGTGGTGGCCTACCTCCATCAAAGAGGGTTCATGGTCTTCCCTTACCTGGACGACTGGCTGTTCGCTGCCGAATCCCAGAGAGAACTGCAGGAGGCACTCTCATTCACCTTACACCTTTTAGGCTCCCTCGGTTTGGTCATCAACCAAGAAAAGTCCCATCTCACACCTTCCAAACAGGTCAAGTTCATCGGGGCCATCCTCGACTCCGAAACATGCTCCGCATTTCTTCCTCCGGACCGTTTCCAGACACTGACGACGTCGATCGGATTTTGTATCTCTCACAGAAGGGTGAGAGCCAGAGATGTCCAAGTCGCCTTGGGCCACATGGCATCGACAACGTTTGTCACACCGTGGTCAAGACTCCGTCTTCGGCCTCTTCAGTCCTGGTTCCTCTCGGCCTTCTCCCTGATGAGAGACCCTCCGACCAAGTGGCTCACGGTACCGAGACCTGTAGCCACCTCCCTCAAGTGGTGGTTGGAGTCCCACAACGTTTGCATCGGAATGCCATTTCATCAACCTCAGCCCCAGCTGACCCTGACAACAGGTGCATCCCTGGAGGGATGGTGCGCCCACCTGCTCGACCTCGTTGTCAAAGACAAATGGTCTGCCCAGGACAAGTTGCTCCACATCAACGCTCTCGAGATGCTGGCAGTGGAGAAGGCGCTGAGGTCATTCGAATCAGTGGTCACAGGCAAGGTGGTCCTCCTCAGGACGGACAACACCACCGTGATGTACTACATCAACAAACAAGGGGGCACCAAGTCAAAGACCCTGCTCGACCTCACTCTCCGCATCTGGGATTGGTGCATCCAAAGACGTGTCCTCCTCCAGGCGATTCATCTCCCCGGGGAGGACAACGAGCTGGCGGATCGCCTCAGCAGATCTCCCTCGGTGTGCCACGAGTGGAGGCTCCATCCCGAGACGGTCAGCGACCTCTTCGACCAGTGGGGAAATCCCCGGATCGACCTCTTCGCGACCAGGTGGAACAGCCACTGTCCCCAGTTCTGCTCCAGGAAGCGAATGGACGGATCCCTCGGAGACGCGTTCGCCTTCCTCTGGACGGGGGAGCTTCTCTACGCTTTCCCTCCGTTCCCTCTCATCATCAGGGTGGTGTCCAAGATGACCACGGACCGCTCGCATGCGATCCTGATCACCCCGTGGTGGCCGAGACAGCCGTGGTTCACATCCCTTCTCCACCTCTCCAGGAGATGCTTCCTCCGTCTCGACCCTCGTCCGGACCTGCTGTCGATTCAGGACGGACGGATCCTCCACCCGGACATCGAGAGCCTTCCGCTGGTAGCCTGGAGGATTCAGCCCTGACTGCCCTGCCAGAGGCGGTGAGGACGGTGATCCTGGCTGCGAGGAAACCTTCCACCCAGCGGTCCTATGCCCTGAAATGGAAGAGGTTTATCTCTTTCCTAGATCAAAAGGGCTTGTCTCCTACTCAGGTGTCCACTCCAGTGGTGCTGGAGTTTTTGATGGCGCTTTTGGATGAGGGGCTGTGCCTCACATCCATCAGGTGCTATTTGTCTGCCATTTGTGCCAAGTACCAGTTCGGGGGGAGGGCTTCCTTTTTCAAGGACCCCTTGGTGAAGGGGTTCCTTAAGGGATGTGCCAATTTGCATCCTCCTGTGTCGGTACCAGCACCGGCTTGGAGCCTGGAGGCAGTACTGTCTGCCCTCCAATCCAAGCCCTTTGAACCAATGGCCACAGCGGACTTGAGACTATTGACTTGGAAAACCGCTTTTCTGGTGGCCATCACCTCTGCCCGCCGTGCGGGCGAACTTTGCGCCTTGCGAAGGGACCAGCCCTTCCTGAGGTTCCACAAGGACAAAGTGGTTCTCAGGACAGACATTACTTTCTTGCCTAAGGTTGTGTCTGCTTTCCACATGTGCCAGGACATTGTGTTACCGACCCTTGCTTCCAACCCGACTTCGGAGGCGGAGCGGAGCCTGCACTCTCTTGATGTCAGAAGAGCACTGGCGTTTTACTTGGACAGAACTGCTGCCTCCAGTCGGTCCGAGAGACTTTTCCAATGCTACTCGGAACCGAAAAAGGGGTTGCCCGTGTCTGCGCAGAGGTTTTCCAAATGGGTGGCTGGTACCATCCACCTCTGCTATGAACTGCTGGGCAAACCTCTCCCTGGCAGGGTTCGGTCTCATTCTACAAGGGCAATGTCAGCATCCTTGGCATTCCTGTCGGGAATCCCCTTGGAGGATGTCTGCAAGGCTGCTGTCTGGTCCCAACCTCTGACTTTTATTAAACATTATAGGTTGGACACCAGGGCCATCCGAGACGCAGCTTTCGGGAGGGCTGTGTTGGTTTCAGGGTTGCATTGATTGCACTGCTGATGGTTTGTGTTTGGCACTTATGTACATATGCCACTGTTTACATTCTGTTGAACGTTGGTTTGCACATTTCCTGTGGGACTGGTCTTGCACGACCTCTGGTTCCCTTCTCGGGTTTAGCAATGTTGCTGCTATGTTTGGTTTGTGCAAAAACAAGAGACTGACTCCTTTATGGTTCAAGGTGTTTATTATTGTAATAAATATACCTTTGCTTTACCATAGCCTTGGTTTCAGGACACTCCCTCCGCCGCATACCTGAGCTTGTCAGTCTAAACCCATTTGTATGATTCGCAGAGACCACGAAGAAGAAGGACAGGTTGCTTACCTGTAACAGTATTTCTTCGAGTGGTCATCTGTTACTAAAGAGAGAATAAACACATACCTTCCATGCACCACATTCAAACAGCGTAGCACAAAGGTGCCCTTTATGGCTGTCCTGAGTTATGCAATTCCTTTATCTTAATTGAGGAGGAAAAGCAGGAAACAGGCCCATTAGCATTGACTGGAGTTTAGGGGGTTGTCAGCTCAGCAAGGAAGATGTTGCATTCCTTTTGCATCCCTTATATTCCCTTCCAAATGCTAGCCAAGCTAAACAGCCACCATAATGCTTAACACAACTGCAATCAAGATAGCTAGAAGATGGGTCTTGTATCACTTGAAGGTATTTTTGACATCAAATTATGCTTTTCCATTTTTCCAGTATCTTGCTTCTTCAAAAACAGAAGGACATGTGTTCATGCATGCACAAACATCAAAATTATGCAAAGCTGCATCAGTGAACAGATGGTTCCAGCAGCAACCAATAGTTCTTTATTCAGCATTTATTTATATGAGTCATTTATTCCCAAGTTTCATAAATATTTATACTAGGGCAGTTTGAAATATAAGTTAAATAATACAAAATAAACTAATAAAATATCTATAAAGACTAAGAAAACATAAAACAAGTATTTTTAAAATTGAATAAACCCAGGCTTAATTATTATTATAATATCTCATTTCAAATTGTGGCGTTTGAGTTACTTTCTGGCCCCATCAATTTCAGTGGACCTATACTATGCATACTAAGGGCTGAAACAGACGCCAAAAGGGGCTGCTTGTAGCGCTCATACCCAGGTAATTAATAGTTAAAAGTCCCTGAACACTGACAACAACTACACTTACTGCAAATGACGCAGGCAACTCAGTAGCACTTTTCCCTCCTACGCCATTCAAAGCCAACATAGGCTTAGGGTTTTCTGAGAACAGATTTAACAGGAGACAAAGTCATTTTTGGACCACCAAGCTGTTGCCATGCTGAAATATTTAGATCTTATCAAACTTTATTATTACTATATTTATAAACCATTTGTATCCAAAAGTTTCAAGCAGTATACAATAGTCGTAAACCCTACAACAGAAAATGATACATCCAACCATATACATTTACTTATCATACATTTAAAATAGAAGGTAAACTACACTAGAAAGAATTAAAATTATGAATCAAATCTTGATTAGAAAGAAGTCTTCCATTAACTGGCATGGACACAATGCAAGCCATGCTCAAATGGCAGCAGAGCCGACCTGGGAAATATAGAGTGTCATGGCAAGAGTCTTTCCTGCTGTCGACGTTTTAAAGCCCTCCATGGGCTGGCCCCTCCTTATTTATCTGACCTTCTTTTTCCTCACCTTCCCACTCCGTTGTTCCCTCCGTTCTGGTAGTCTAGGTCTGCTGTCCCAGCCCAGGATTTCCTCTGCCCCATCTCGGATTCGCCCCTTTTCACTCCTGCCCCCTCACTCCTGAAACCTTCTCCCCTCGAAGACACAAGTGCCATCACTTCTTTAATCAGCTTCAAAACGGAGTTGAAGACCATCCTGTTCAGGGCAGTGTTCCCAGGCACTGCATAATTGTCACTTGCTATTTGATGTCCTTTTGTTGTCTGTTTTATTGATCATTTCCTGTATTGCTTATTTTTATTGTATTATCCTACTAGAGAGGCTCCTTCCCCACCCCTTTCCCTTCTCCTTTTGTGTCGTGTCTTTTTAGATTGTAAGCCTGAGGGCAGGGAACCGTCCAATTAAAAAGATTTTATGTACAGCGCTGTGTAAATTTCCAGCACTTTATAAATAAAGGTTAATAATAATAACAATAATAACAACCCCATTCCTCTCCATATCCTAAACTCCCAGAAAATAATATTCATATCTACCTTAAACAGGTCTTTCGCATCTGGTTTTCTCAGCATCTCCTTGTGATGACATGGTCTGCTCCAAGAGACTTAATCTGTGCATTAGCTCCTGGAGATTGGGTCTAGGAAAGCAGGTTGGGAAGTATGGAGACAAAACACAAAGGGATCAAGTCAAAATTTGCATTTTACCATACCATGCTGTGGAGAATGGATGGAGAACACTTTATTGGTCTAAAAGCTTAAGTTATTGTAAGTGTTCTTGTTCAGATAACCACAAGACAGCAATCACATGATATGAGAATCTCTCCTGCATACCTGGCATTTAGTGGTTATAGCAGCTTCCTCGGAATAAATTTCCACTTTTCTTCTTTATATTACTTATTCAAAGCATTATCTATATTGATTATCAGAGCCCATGAAGCAATGCACAATAAATAAAACATTAGATCAATTTAAAACGTTTGAGCTCCATAGTCTGAGCTCCAGAAATAGACTGTGGCAGCTACCTGTCAGAAGACTTCTATCACTGTTTTCTTTCTCCAAAAACCAGCCATTTCTATGGCTATTTTAGTATAATAAAGTGGAAGAAGAGGAGATGGGCCTAACATAAAAGTTCAAAGAGCTGAAGCCTCTTTCGGACAAGCATATATCAATACTATGACAAAACTGGAAGGGGTAGCTACACACATTGGAAGATAGGAACATAATGCAGAAGGACCTTGATAAATTAGAAAACTGAAACTAATAGAGTGGAATTAAACAAGACAAATGCAAAAATTCTACATTTTGGCCACAAAAACCAGATGTACATGACAGGGTGGGGAATACTTCACTTAGCAGCAGTACATGTGAAAAGGACCATGGAATTATTGTGCCTTGAACCTTTTGACTGACTAATAATATAATAATAATAATAAAATAATAATAAATTTTATTTATATACCGCCCTCTGGCAAACCAATCTGGCGGTTTACAACACTTAAAATAAACTTACAGCATAAAAGCATTATTTCCCTACCCCTTAAAAGTTATTAAACTGCATATCTAAATTAAACCACAATAACTAGTTAAACACAACATAAATTAAACAAAATAATACCAACCGATAAACCACTGCAACTTCAGTTCTAAAGAAAAGAAAAGGGGGCATTGGATACATTCTGGGGGGGAGATCTGAGGCCAGGATTTTTAGTCTGGGAAGGCCTGCCTGAAGAGATCCGTCTTGACTAATAAAAAGATGTCTCAATTGACTAGGTTCATTTCAAAACATTTAATCCCACATAATATCTCAATTTTTTGCTCTTATGTGCCTTCAAGTCAACTTTGACTTATTGCAACCCTATCATAAGGTTTCTTGGCAAGATTTATTCAGAGGCAGGGGGGTCATTGTGTTCTCTAAACTAGTCTACAGCATCTGTTTCCCTGGCATTCTGCCTTCCTAATATTAACTAGGCCTAACTTGCTTTATCCTCCTGGTCAGACAGATTTGATGCCTTCAGGGTATTAAGGTTCTAATTACAATAACCGTTTATAAATTTTAGTCTGCAACATTTATTTAAAACAACAAAAAAAAACCCACAAATCAGCAGCATAAGATATCTAACATTTAAAAGATTTCATAACAAACAATTCAAGCAGCAGTAAAATTGCCCACTGAGATGTAAGTGTGTTGGAGCCATTTCCCCCTTCTCCCTGTCACATATGTAGACAGAGAAGACCTCTTCCAAAATGTGTGAAAGTTGCAAAGTTGCTGTTGTGTGCTTCGAAGACTTTTCCATTTAGGGTGATCCTAAGACGATCTATCATGAGGTTTTCTTGCAAGATTTGTTCAGAAGGAGTTTGTCTTTCAGTCATTCAGTTTTTAAAATGGATTCTTGTTAGAAAAACAACAAAGCCATCAATCACTAGAGCTGCAGAACAGCCAGTATATTAGGTAAAAAAACCCAAACAGTTAAAATATTTAGGAAACAAAAGGCTGCAGAGTAGAATGTAGACATCAATTAAATGTGCAGAAATGGAAGAAACTCATTTGAGCAGAAAAACATAGAGGTGAACATTCCAACATTGCAATCGGAGGTGGAACTGGGAAGCCTTGAAAATTGAGGACAAGAGCAAGCCTATTTCCATAGAATCATAGAATAATAGGTTGGAAGAGACCACAAGGGCCATCCAGTCCAACCCCCTGCCAAGCAGGAAATCACAATCAAAGCATCCCTTAACCTTCTCTTCCCCAGGCTAAAACATCCTCAGCTCCCAAAGTCGATCCTCGTAGGGCATGGCTTCCAGACCCTTCACCGTTTTAGTCGCTCTCCTTTGGACATGCTCCAGTTTCTCCACTCCTTTTAAATTGTGGTGCCCAGAACTGGACGCCATATTCCAGGTGGGCCTGACAAAGCAGAATACAGTGGGCACTATTACTTCCCTTGGTCTAGAAACTATACTTTTATTGATGCAGCCTAAAATGCATTGGCCTTTTTGGCTGCTGCGTTGAACGACTCATGTTCAACTTGTGGACTACTTGGACTCCCAGATCCCTTTCATATGGTTTCATTCAGCCAGGTGTCGCACATCCTTTATCTGTTTATTTCATTTTTTCGCCCTAAGTGCAGTACCTTACATTTCTCCATGTTGAAATTCTTTTTAGCTTTGTCCCAGCTTTCTAGTCTATTCAGGTCATCTTGAATTTTGATCCTATCCTCTTGGGGTATTAGCTACTCACCCTTTCTGAGTGTATGGTCATTTGTTCTAGAAGGCATCTCCCAGTTCCTCCATCTGACTGGGGTCTGTAGTAGACTCCACCCATAACATCCTTGTTGTTTTTCCTCCCTTTAATTTTTATCCAGATGCTCTCCACCTGGCTTCCAGGATTGATGTCCTGGGTCTCTTCACTGTGTTAAATGTCCCTGACATGTAAGGCTTT
>NC_056530.1:6617229-6628070 GCF_019175285.1 Sceloporus undulatus
TCCTCCTTTCCTGTTTGGCCTATTTCTCTTGAATAGGTTATACCCCTCTATTCCTACATTCCAATCATGAGACTCATCCCACCAGGTTTCAGTGATGCCTATTATATCATATTTGCTTTGTTGTACTAGGAGTTCAAATTCAGCTTGCTTATTTCCCATACTCTGTGCATTAGTGTAGATACATTTAAGACCATGTGTTCCCTTTACTTGCTGCCTGTGCAAACATTTTTTCTCCCACTGTTGGGTCCTTGCACTGTTTGTCTTGTTCCCTCTATGACAGTTTGGCTATTTTCTCCATCTCTGCCATCTCCCTCCCCCACATAACTCAGTTTAAAGCCGTCCTGATCAAATTCTTGAGACTATTGGCAAAAACGTTTCTGCCAACTGGTGGGAGATGCAACCCATCCCTTGTCAGAAGTCTTTCCTCATGGAACTGCAGTCCATGATCCAAGAATCCAAACCGTTCTTGGCGGCATCATCTACGGAGCCAGTTGTTTACATCCACTATTTTCTTTTCCCTTCCTGGACCATGCCCTTTGACTGGGAGAAGAGACGAGATGACAACCTGTACATCCACCTCTTTCAACTTCCTACCCAGAGCCTCATAATCCCTTATGATACTCTGAAGGCTGTGCCTTGCAGTATCATTGGTTCCCACATGAACCAAAAGAAAGGGATAATGGTCAGTAGGCTTGACAAGTCTTGTCAGCCTCTCTGTCACATCACGGATCTTTGCCCCAGGGAGACAGCACACCTCCCGAGACATCTTGTCAGGCCCACAAACCACTGGTTCAGTGCCTTTCAGCAAGGAGTCCCCCACGACCGCCACACACCTCCTCTGAGGCTTAGCAGTGACTGTTCTCTTTGGTGGTACTCCCAGGGTCCCCTGCTCTGTCCCTGCTGCTCTTCATCATCTCTGATAACAGACAGAGATTCAAATTGATTCTGTAGCTGCAATCTCCCAGAATGTTCCCTGGTTTTCCTAGTTCTGTGTGTGACTTTCTTCCAACCATCTACTTCTGTAGTATGTGAAGTGACCTCCTCCTCCCCAGTAACCTCCTCTGTGTGTTTCCCACTCAGGACCGTCTGGTCCGTTCTGGTCAGGAAAACCTCTTTCTCCCTATGATGTTGAAGTGTAGCTACCTGGGCCTCCAGCTGCTGTACTTTCTCTTCTGACAGGGCCACCAACTTGCACTTAGTGCAGGTGAAGTTCCCCACATCTCTAGGCAAGAATACAAACATCCCACAAGTGTCGCAGGTGACTGCAGCAGGGCCTTCAGTGTCCATACTGAAAAGTCTTAAGGAGGCACTTAACAAGACTGTGGGCTTCCCTTGCTAAACACCAGTGTAAAGAACCCCTGTGGGCCTCTGTTAAAGAGCTCAATCAACTGGTACTCTAGTTATGAACAGCGCTCCTGGCTACTAGCTAGTTCAGAGGCAAGTCTCTGATGCACTTCCTCTGAGCAAAGTTCCCACAAGCCCCTTAAGGATAAAAGAGAAAAGAAAATGTGGAAAATTAAAGGAGCCTTGCCTCCAGCAATGTTCTCAGGTCAGCTTTTCCTCTGGTCTCCAAAACCTCCTTGACTATACAAGAAAAATCCAAAATCCGTGTGCCGTTAGGCATGCGCCTCTCCCAGCCTGCTTTGCAATTAGGCTTCTAGCCCCTCCCACAGCAGCAGCCCAAGTTTAAAAGTTTAGATCTCGCCAAGCACAAGGACAAAGAAGATCAGCCTTTCTTCCTTGGAGAAATGAACTATTTGGGAGAAGACTTATGCATTAAATATACAGAAATTCTTCTCAGTGTTTTGGCTAGATTTTAGTACAATTCTGTGACTTTGGTCCAAAACACACTGCTGAAATAATCCAATTTGAGACTGCTTTAACTGCCCTGACTTGATTCTACAGAATCCTGAGAACTGGAGTTTTGTGAGACAGAGAGCTCGGGTGCCACAATAAACTACAATTCCCAAGCACTGAGACAGGGCAGTTAAAGCGGTCTCAAAGTGGATTATTTCTGCAGTGTGTTTTGGACTTTTGTTATCTTTATTTATCAAACTGTTCAGAACATGTGAACTGCCAAGTGCAACCAACTGAGATTTTTTAAAATATTGTCCAATTGCCACTAACCAAAGTCAGTTCTGCAACGCTCCACTTGCAGGACAATCATTTTGCTGACTTGCTGTAATAATCACAAAGCCTCCCCCTGCAGTTCTAGCCAAGGCTATTCTTCACTGTTGAACCTTTAGGTCACAACCTAGTAAGTTCGGAGAATGTCTGGCATTTTGGATTGCACCTTCCCTTAACTTCTACCATGCTTACAATTCAGGAGATAGGCATGTGGCATCTCTCAGCTATTACATTCGCCTATATTTAAATCAGCAGGTCAAAAAGAAATTATACTGTAAAGGGCTATAGAAGAACACTTCCAAAACGAAGGTTACATTCTATGTCTAATTCAAAATGCAAGTTATAATGCCTCCATAAATAGGATGCTACTATTTAATAGTACTTTTATGCAGAAAAGCAAGGAAGACTAAAAATGTGTAGATTGTGCGGCTCTACAGGTAAAGTTGGACTTCAACTCTCATCAGGACTAAATAGCCTAGCCAATGGAGGAGGATGGTAGAAGTTCCAGATGAGCAACATTTAGGAGGCCACAGATACTCCTTTCCCTACTCATTCTTCTAAATACCCACACCTAGTAGACCAAGTACACCAGTATCTTAAGGGAGCTGGTGGGCCTAACCAAAAGACTGGGAGTACGAGATGTGACCTACAAACCCCCCGTTTTATTATACACTCACCTATCTCTGACCACATTTATTGTTTTGATACCTTTGGCTGCTGCGATCTGGATAACAGCCTGTCCCACTCCACTATTGGCTGCATTTTGGATGACAGAATCTCCTGCAGACAAACAGATGTATCTTGAGTTGTAAAAGAGTCCTTATTTGCCTATTTGTTTGAAGATGTTGCTTTTCATTTCTGTCTGTTACTCAATACAAACTATTCTGGGAGGTCCACAAAAGGAGAAGGCACAGTTCAAGATGCTATAAAGTGAAGCATTGTTAGATATTGTTAAAATGTCCAACATATTTTAAGCTATAAATACTTTAAGGCCTCTTTCAGTGAGTCCAGAAATTCCTGATAAAGCAGTCTCCAGCATAGTTTATTAGCAACTATGAAGTATCTGAAATAAGATTATTTTTAGTCACCAATGAGCAATATTTCAGATTATTTAAAGCATCTTGCTTATATACAATGTTTGCTAATATAAAGTTACCAACATTCTTTGTTAGAGCCAGTGTAGTGGTTTGAGTGATGGACTGTGATGCTGGAGGCCAGAGTTTGAAACCCCGCTCAGCCATAGAAAGCTTCAGGGCGACCTGGGCAAGTCACATTCTCTCAGCCTCGGAGGAAGGCAAAAACACTTCCCTCAGAACAAATCTTGCCAAGAAAATTCCATGGTAGGTTTGCCTTAGGATCACCGTAAGTCAGAAATTACTGTTAAGACACCAACAGCAGCAGCACCAACAGCCTTTTTTTACTAATTTGCAAAGCTAGATCTTGTGTCAGTCACTCTTTTAAAGGTTTTAAATGCCTTATTATTTCCATCAGTGAGGACAGTTTTTGGCAAAGTAAACAGTCCTAGACCACCAATAATTTAATCAACTGTGCAGAACAAAAATAAAACAGATGCAGAAAATAATGTGGGGTTGCTAAGAGAATATACAATAGTGGTGGGAGTAGATGAAGAAGGAAGACGACTTTGAGCAGCAGAGGAAAAATATTTGTTTTTCCAAGCACTGCAATCAATTCTGGTGACCAAAGGCTGTGGACTACTGAGGTAAACAGTACTGTAGAAAATGCTCTGCTGGTATATTACTCTGGCACAGTGTACACACCTGGCTTCAAGATTTCAAAGTCAGACAACATGCGATAAGCTGTGCAGGGGTTGACACTCAAGGTGGCAGCACAAACCAATGGGATATCAGGTGGCATTTTCAGGAGTGTTTCCTCAGCAAATACTGCCTCTGTTCGCCAAGTTCCTGATTTGAGAAATAAAAAGAGTACAATTCAGGCTATAAGAAATTAAAATTTTCAGCTCAAGTAACATGGAGAGGAGCTCATAAAATACAATTTCTAAAATTCCAGTGGTGTCAAAACCTTTTCCATTGCCTTTATGCATGTCAATAAGAATTAAGAGTTCTTCCTGTTTGTTAAGTGCTAAACATTTTCTGAACTGGAGAAATGAGACTGTCAGATGAGTTCTGCTACCTGATGAATGTGTTTTCTTTCCTTATGCAGCCTAAGTGTCTCTTAACAGTAAGGGGTTATAATTATAACTGTCAGTTTTAATAAAATGAGTCTTGCTCACCAAGTCCTGCATCAGCTGGGATCACAAAGTCACCTGTCTTCAGGGAGGTCACACTTTGTCCAGTTTTCACCACTTGACCAACTCCTTCATTTCCACCTACTGCAGGTAAGTCAGCAAGAATAGGGTAACTTCCTGCAAAATCACAAGAATGTCATTAACATCCAAACAGTTTTGAATTATAAATTAATACTGTATTCAGGCTTGTTATTTTTTTGGATTTAGAAACTATATGCAGCACAGGGTATTCCTTATTTATCACCCCTACATTGGAAAATGTTTTTTCACTGCAGGTTTATAAAACAGTAAGTGGGTGGTCACCTTTTAGGAATGCTTTAGCCATGGATTTTCTGCACCAGTAGGAACTTGGACTACATGGTTGTTGGGAAATCAACCCTACATTCTATCATCAGTCTCCTTTCAGTCACTATGGTTTCTGAGATGATTCAGAATGAATACAAGAAGAACTCAGCTGGACCAAAGACCTAAATAGTCTAGTTTTCTGTTAAGTCCACAAGCAGGACATGAATTTTTAAAAGTCAAATATTTAAAGGCATTAAAATAAAATAAATTAGTTGCCACAACAGCCAATGACACTAAGCAAGTGTTTGATATGGTTAGGGTAGATAGACAAGGTAAACAGGGAGCACTAGATGACAGAACATCTAGTTTAGGAGGTGGAACAAAGAAACCTTGTGTAAGCTCATTGTATATCATTACATTTGGAAAATCTTTTGTGTCATAGCCATTTGACAGCATATTATGAAAGAATGATATGAATAGTGACAGGATTACAGAAATAAATATTATAGAGAAGAATAATGATGCAGTCTTCATACAAGGCAAGTTTACCTTGAATCATATTGATGTCTGAAGGATTGATAGGAGCTGCAAGCATTTTCACATGGACTCCAAAATCTCCCACTTCTGCCAGATCTATGTCTTTTAGGCTGAAACAAAAGACAGACGAAATGTAATATTCCCTCTACTATGATCCTCAAAGTATTTCACTGGGGTCAATACTGCCATTTGAAGCTTTGTCTATTAGTTCCAACAACTGTTACACAACAGAAAACACATGTACTTGTTTAAGTTTCATACTCACTTAAACCGCTCTGTCTGCATTCTTATCCTACCATTTGAGAAACCAGCTGTTTTATGAACATTTTAAATTTTTTAAAAGTAATTTTTACAAATGGCAAGTCTGATCAAGAGGGCTTTAAACTAAATCTTTGGGGGACTAGAGATGATAATTGAAGCATCAGCCCAAAGGCAAGCTTTATATGCAAGGAGGTTAATTCTACAGGAGAAACTGAGGAAGGGAATGAGACTCAGAGTAAAGCTCACAGTAAATTAATAGGTACCGTAAGCACAAACAAGGCTTTAGATGTCTATTCACCAATGAGCTTGAAGTTCTAGTACATGAAGGCAAATATGACTTTATAAATGGAGATCTAGTGAGAGGACCCCAATAACTGGAATGTAACAACTGAAAGATATAACCTATTCAAAAAGAATAGTTGTGGAGGAAAAGGAAGGTGAATAGCATCGTATGTCAAAAATAAATTCATTTGTACAGAAATCCATAAGAGTGATCAGAGTGGACCAGTGGAAAAGGTAAAAATAAACGGTGAAAGAAATAAAAGTAACATTGTGGCAGCAATCTGCTACAGGCAACCAAAAAAATAAAAGGTGGTGGATGATGCTTTTCTAAAACAAATCCCTGAAATCTCAGAAAGTCGATGGAAATAATAGTCCCAATATATTCCTACTATATTCGGCACTGGTCAAGCCTTATCTATGTTCAGTTCTGGGCACCTCACTATAAGAAGAATACAGACAAGTTGGAGCAGGTTCAGAGAAGGGCAACAAAGATATTAAGGAGTACGGAGAACAAAACATAAGGAAAGTTGAAGGAGTTGAGCATGTTCAGATTGGTGAAGAGAAAACTGAACTGTGACAATGTGAAGTCGAAGGCTTTCACGGCTGGCATCCATACTTTTTTGTGGGTTTTTTGGGCTGTGAGGCTGTGTACTAAAAGAGTTTATTCCTGACGTTTCACCAGCACTCTGTGGCTGGCATCTTCAGAGAATGCTTGACCTGGAGAGAATGGTATACAGTTATATACTGTTGGTTGAGGGAAGCAATTTGCATGTTATCTGTGTATTGTTCTGTGTTGAATGGACACCCTGTGACCCTGCCATTTAACACCAGAACAATACACAGATTAACATGCAAACACCTCCTCTCAACTAACAGTATATATACCTCACTTTTTTCCATGCCAGCATTCTCTGAAGTGCCAGCCACAGATGCTGGCAATGTATCAGGAATAAACTCTTCTAGAACATGGCTTCACAGCCTGAAGAAACCCTCAAAAACTATGAGTTGTGACAGATTGCCCTACTTAAATACCTCAAGGGCTGTCACAGAGAGAAGTGGGCAGACCTGTTCTCTTGCTGCCCAGGAGGGTAGGGCTGGGGGTTGGACCTGATGTCCCATGGGACCCCTTCCAACTTTGAGTCTAGGGCCAGTGTAGTGTAATGCTTTGAAAGTTGGACTAGGATACCGGAAGACAATCTCAGCTTGGTCATGGAAACCAACTGGATGACCCTGGGGAAACGACACTCTCTCAGCCTCAGAGGATGCCAATGGCAACAACAACAACAACAAACAAAAATTGCTTTCTTTTTCAGGCAAAGGTCCACTTAATCTCCCATTCTGCTTTCAATAGGCACCAATCAAAAGCAAAACAATGTGATGCTTATTCAAAGATACAGCTGTGTTTGTCTGGAAAACCTGTCTCCAAAGGGATTTTGCAGCACCTTTGAGATTTACTGAAAGAAGAAGTTGGAAGCATGAGCTTTTGTAGCCCACTGCAAGTACTTTCCTTTCAGTTAGTCTCAAAGGTGCTACAAAATCCCTTTGCAAGGTGATGTTTACGTCACTTTTCCCCAGCATCTGCTAGCAACAACCCTGGCTTCCTCCCCAAAATGTCTTCCCTCATGTACCTACTATTCTGGCTGCAGCCCATTTCTTAAGTAATTGAATAGCAGACAGTCAGAAGGTTCCAGCTTCCTTGGTATGGCAGAGAAAAGTGAAGTAATGTCTCAGGAAAGAAGGGAAGGAACATCTCACCTGTTTACTTCTTATCTGTCTTGGGCACTAAAGCTGTACAGAGGGTCCTTGGTATCCACTGGGGTCTGGCTCCAGGACCACCTGTGGATACCCAAATCTGTGGATGTGCAAGTCTCATTAAATACAATGGCACAGTAAAATAGTGCTCCTTATAAAAAATGGGAGCCAATGTGGCACAGTGGTTTGAGTGTTGGACTACAACTTCGGAGATCATGGTTCAGATCCTCTCTGAACCACGGAAACCCAGTAGGAGACCTCAGGGGATAGCAATGGCAAACCTCCTCTGGGGGAAAAAACCCTTGGCAGGAAAACCCCTTGATAGGTTTGACTTAGGGTCACCATAAGTCGGGAACGACCTGAAGGAACACAACAACAGCAATGTATAAAGTGGCAAAAATCAGCTGGTTTTATTCTCCAGTCAGCAGGGACCGAGTCAGTCAAGAAAGAGTGAAAGGAAGACGCTGAATCTATTACAGCAAAAGCAGCTGCAGCCTCCAGAATCTTATAGTTGGAAGAGACCCCAAGAAGGGCCCTGATCCAGCCGAACCCCCTTCTGCCATGCAGGAACTCTCCATCAAAGCATCCCTTGAGACAGAGGGCCATCCAGCCTCTGCTTAAAGACCTCCAAAGAAGGAGACTCCACTACACTCCGAGGGAATTTGTTCCACTGTCCAACAGCCCTTACTGTCAGGAAGTTCCTCCTAATGTTGAGGTGGAATCTCTTCTCCTGCAGATTGCATCCATTGCTCCATTGGGGCCTGTTCTCTGGAGCAGCAAAAACAAGCTTGCTCCCTCCTCAATGTGACACCCCTTCAAATATTTAAACAAGGCTATCATATCACTTCTTAACCTTCTTTTCTCCAGGCTAAACATCCCCAGCTCCCTAAGGCGTTCCTCATAGGGTTTCATGGTTTCCAGACCATTCACCATTTTAGTCGCCCTCCTTTGGAGACATGGCTCCAGTTTCTCAATGTCCTTTCTGAATTGTGGTGCCCAGAAGTGGACACATTATTCCAGGTGGGGCCTGACCAGAGCTGAATAGAGTGGGACTATTACATCCCTTGGTCTAGACAATATACTTCTACTGATGCAGCCTAGAATCGCATTGGCCTTGTTAGCTGCTGCATCACACTGTTGGCTCATGTTCGACTTGTGCTCTACTTGGACTCCCAGATCCCCTGATCAAAGCCTCCTTTCCCTCTTCCTTCCAGGCCAAGCCCGAAGCAGCCAGACCCTTCCTTCCTTCCTCCTCTCCTTCCTTCCTTACCGTAACACTTGAGCAGGATCTCCGTGCCCTTCATAGACCAGCCCTCGAGGCCCCGTTCCGGTCGTCAACGCCGCCGCTGAGAAGACGCTGCCGCTGGCGCCCAAGAGCCGAAGCGCCCGGGAACCATTACTCCGCAGTGCAGCAGCAGCCGCGAAGCCCATGGCCCTCACTCACTAAGAACTCCTCGAAGGCGACACAACTCACCCGCGTCGCTCCAGATATGCGTCACCAAACGGCCTTCCGCACGCGCGTGACGTCAAATGCCCCGCCTCCCTTTGCGGACTAATCCGTGTGGGCCTCACGTGACCCCGGGAGGAGGCTCCGCCCAACGGTAAGAGCCCTGCCTCCCTCACAGGGTAAGACGGACGGGTACCACGTGACCCGGAGGAGGCTCCGCCCCCGCGCGGTAGTGGCGTCAAGGCCCCGCCCCCTCGCGGGCTAATCCCAATGGGGAGCACGTGACTGGCTGAGTGGCAGGAGGCTCCGCCCCCAGTGCTCTCTCTCTCTCTCTCTCTCTCTGAGGGGAAAGAAAGTGAGAAGGAAAAGGTGTTTTGTTGCAGAAGAGGCTGAGTTCTCTGCTGCTGAATTTGGAATAAAATTGTATGTGTGTGTATAAAATATGTGTAGATAGATATATAGATAGATAGATAGATATACATGCACATATACAATTGGCTTGTGTGTATATAAAGTGTTAGTGTGTGTGTGTGTATATATATATATATATATATATATAATGTGTGTGTGGACTACACTTCCCATAATCCCCAGCATCAGGGCGATGGAGGGTGACTGGAGGCCCTCCTTTTCCAGGAGGAATCCCAAAGTGTCCTTTCCAAAAGCACAATGCCAACGTTGAACGATTCCCCTTGACTTCTACACAACGACAAGTGAATTGCGTCCGTGTCGATTGCGTCAAGAGTCCGTTGCCAGTAAAGGGCATTTCCGCCCCTTTTGTCTTTCTCGGTCCTACCAGCGCCTTGCAAGACAAGAAGGCCTTTCCACGAAGGTCACTTCGTCCAAAAAATATGGTTTATACGCTCAGTATAACAAACTACAGTTTCGGCAATGGAGCTGGAAACGAGCCATATATTATTTTGTAATGTCTTAGGTTTTCCTTGCCGAGATGCAGAGGCTCAATGGTCAAGACGCTCGCTTTGTTCATTGCAAGATCAGAAGGTTGTCGGTCCAAGGCCCAAGTGCCGCTTGATGGGGTGAGCTGCCATCACTAGTCCCAGCTTCTGCCAGCCTAGCAATCCAAAAGCATGCCAATGCAAGTAGATAGACAGGTACCACTTCTCAGTGGGAAGGTCATGATGGCCACATGAACACGGAGTAGTCTCTGACAACGAAGTCTCTTTGGCTTAATGACGGATATAAGCACCGTCCCCAATGGTCAGACATGACTTGACAGCCTTGTCAGCCGGGAATACCTTTACCTTTTATGTCCTACATTTTGAAGTCAACTGTCCTCTCTTGCAGTTAGGACATCTGGCTTCCCTGTGTCAGTCGCTAAGGCTTCATCTGGTCAAGATGTTCTCAGTTCAGGAGGTTTTGGAGGGACAAGTGTCCAAGGAGCCGCTCAGGTTCACTGCTGCGTAAGCTCTCCCTAGACAGTCACACGGCTCCTGGACTTCGTCAGACAGGACAGGTTTATTGAAGGGGAAAGGAAAACAGAACATAGTGGGCGCTGGGGCTCTTTGACCGACCTGGGTTTACTGTTCACAAACAAGCATTTTTTGTCTTGACTGAAACAACATGCAGACATCTGACTAACATCTCCAATTGTTTTTCCCCCTCCTGTTTGGTTTGTAACCTCTTGCCTGGTGAAGAAGCCCATGGAGTTTTGAAAGCTTGCAACAAGTCTATTGTTCATTTTGGTTGGCCAATAAAGGTTTGACTGATGGGTTTTTGTTAGCATTTATACAAGTCAATCATGTTCTATATTCTAAAACCAGCCACCATTGGTCACTTTATTTCAAAAGTTCCCACGCACCTAGGACAACCAGGACAAATGTAGGACAAAATTTTCACATGTAGGGCACATTTTTTAAAAATGGA
>NC_056530.1:6628170-6637875 GCF_019175285.1 Sceloporus undulatus
CATGCACCATAAAAATTAAAAGTAAATCACAAAGACAAAACCTAACAGTTTAATTTTAATTAACAACATCAACAAAAACAAGAACATCTAACATCAAGAAGTAAAGTTAAAGTGGAAACTTACAATTACCTGCTGGTCTGGAGGGATAAACTCAAGGGCCTTCTGTATAACTCTGCAGCCGTACATTTGCAAAGCCAGGGAGAGAACGTGGCCACGAATACGTTCTGCCAAAGCAAGTTTTTGTTCTAGGCTACCAAACTAGAAAGCAGATATAATAGATATGTTAGGATCCCACAAAGCAGATACTATGCTTTTAATTTAAGATGTAAGTCTCCTTAAAAATAAACAAACAAAAAATTAGTTTTGAAAACTGAGAACAATGCAAATGAAACTCACCTCAAAGAATTTCTGGATTACATAGTTTCCAAATACATCAACCATCAGCTGATAAGCTGCCTGTAGGATTTCATTAAAGACAAGCTGCCGTTCAGCTGGAGTGGCACGTTCCAGTTTAAGTTGGATAAACCTGCAGGTATTTCAATTTAAAATTAGTTGGTTCATGTTTTCCTTCATGAACTAAAGCACTAGGCAAAGTCAATTGCCTCCAAAATTTTCTTGAGTATCTATCACAAAAGGTATCTTTTTGCTTCCCAACCCGATGCTCTTCAAATGCACTTGGATCATAAACCATTATCCCAAGCAAAAATGCTCAGACGGATTGCACAATAATCTGGAGGGCACCAAGTTGGAGAATGCTGTTTTAATATACTGTCAGCAGAAGGTTAAGGCAAATAAGCCTTATGTAGTCTATGACCAAACTTCCAAAAAACTTTCTTCTCTTCATATTTCACTAGAGATATCCGAGATATGGCTCAATGGCACTACTTGCTGGTTTTTCTGCACGAAACCAAATCTACTGCTTTTATGGTATATGAACAAATATTGCCAAGAAAATTCCATGATAGGTTTGCCTTAGTGTTGCCATAAGTCAGAAACGACTTGAAGGCCTACAGCAACAAGCTTCCTAAACCTGAAAGTCTCTATGGATGAAACAAGAGTGCTGGACCTTGGACCCCTGGATGGCAAATAGTTGGGAAAGAGGGGGAAAAGAGCATTATATTCTGTTATCCAAATGGGTTTATTAATTTATTTTAGTTTAGGTTTCAAAGAGAAATACGACGGAGAGTTTGGGGCAGCTAATCATAACAATAGGTGTTTGCACATATTATACACTTTACATTTTGATCTGCTCAAAGATTTATCAGAAGTTTATGAATAAGGCAGTATTCATTAACAATTACACTGCAAACAAATGTACGATCATCATTTCCTTGAGGCACAGTGAGTAACCACAGCAAACACAACTTTGAAGACCTGGGATTTTGGAAATTCTGGAGTTTTATTTTAGGGCTCATTATATCCTCCATGTATGGTTTTTCAGTCAGAAAAGACTGGTCACTGTTTCTATAATTCATATTACATAACATTTTAAAATACCCAATATGAAAGATGCTTTGGACATTGTATCAACAGTGATACATTGATTAATTAAGACATTTATACTATTGCACATTCCATGTTTTTAGGAAGTTATACTGATTTTTGAATAGACATATAAAAGGGCAGTTCTATAGTTCTTTTTAATTAGTTATATCATCTCACCTGGATCCATGTTGGTCCTGGGAGAACTCCATTATATGCCCAGCAATCTCTCTCAGTTGCAGATTTGGATACCGGTTATTCCGGAAGTCCTCAAGCAGCCTGCTGCGACCGGAAGGCATGACATCAGACATCCCATAGCGTAAGCGTGAAGAAGGAAAGAGTGTACTGCTGGGGCTGAAGAGGCTGGAGGCACTGCTTGCACTGCGATACTTGGCTTCAGCTCCAGGAGCAGCAGAGATATAACGTCCACTTCCATTTGTGAGACCTCCTGTCATGAAAAATGAAGATGTCTTGTCAGGCAGCAGATAAGAGAAACTTAAAGCTGTGAACACAAAGAAGCTTCTCCATCCAAGCTATCAAGGTGGGACATATTCCAATTAAAGAAATCCTAGTATTGCAAACAAAATAAATAGCTTGATTCAAACATAAATGAAAGTAATGACAACCATTTTCTTCATCACCCCTTTTTCCTTTGGAACTTATATGCAAAATAACTTTCTCTTTTAACCATATTTCACCTAACATCCAGACCTGAAGAACTATGATTGTTTGAAAAGTTATGGGACTACGTTGCACCTGGTTTGTTCTCATTAACTTTAATAATAATAATAATCTGTAATAATAATAATAATAATATTTGTTTATTTATATACCGAGTATCCAAAGATCATAGCGGTGAACAGCAAGTAAGCTAATTAGCAAGTAAGCTAATTAGCCCCCAACAGTCTGGTACTCATTTTAGTGACCTCGGAAGGATGCAAGCCTGAGTCGAGCTCGGGCCCTTTTGCTGGTCTTGAACTCGCAACCTTGTGGTTTGAGTGAATGGCTGCAGTACAGGCATTTAACCAGCACCACCAGGCTCCTTTGAATTAAAACACAATCTCTAGTTTGGACGTAACAAACAACTATAAATGACCAATCAAGTTTTTTTCCTTGATAAAGATGGGAGTGCCTACACTTGTAGCTAGAAACATTTTTCCTATTACAGGTTGAGTATCCCTTATCTGAAATGCTTGGGAGCAAAAGTGTTTCGGATTTTGAAAATTTTCCGAGCTTTTTTGTTTTGTTTTAGTATTTGCATCTTTTGTACATAATGAGATATTGACAGCCAGTGTGGTATGTGGCGTACCAAACTGGCTGTCATATCACATAGTTTGAGGATTGGACTATGACTCTGAAGGCCAGGGTTCAACCCTGTCTCAGCTTTGAAACTCCACGGGTGATCTTGGGCAAGTCACTTTCTCTCAGCCTCAGAGGGGCAACCTCCCTCTGAAGAATCTTGCCAAGGAAACTGTCATTGGTTGCCTAGGGTTGGTAGAACTGAGAAATTACTTGAAGGCATTTAACAACAAATAAAATATCCTGGAGTTAGGATCCAAGTCTATACATGAAATTCGTTTTGTATATACCTAAACCAGGGGTCGGCAACCCCCGGCCCGCGGGCCGGATCTGGCCCGGTGAGGCCTTCAGACCGGCCCCAGCCTGGTCCTGCTGCCGGCGAAGGGAAATCGGCGGCAGGACCTCTCGCTTGAGCGGCCATGGGAGGGAAGGAAGGGGGGGGGGACCTCCTCCTCCTTCTCTAACTTCCCGTGGCTGCCACAGCCACAGAGAGGGAAGGAAGGGGGCGGGGGTCCTCCCTCCTTCCTTCCCTTCCCGCAGCTGCCAGAGCCGTGGGGAGGAAGAAAGGGGAGGGGGTCCCCTCCTCCTTCCTTCCTTCCCACAGCTGCCAGAGCCGCGGGAGGGAAGGAAGGGGCGGGGTCCTCCTCCTCCTTCTCTCTCCTCTCCCTTCCACGGCTGGCAGACAGCCGCGGGGAGGGAAGGAAGGTTCAGGGGTCCTCCTCCAACAGGGCTCCCCCCTCCAACAGGCCGCAGTGGGCCTCTAGGAGGCCCGGTGCAATCGCCAGAGCCCCCAACAGGGCTCCAGCGGCCGCCCTTACCTTCAGCCGAAGGGAAGGGCCTGGGACGGTGCCCAAGCCCTTCCCTTCGGCCTCCCCTTTGGCCTCAAGCCCCTTGGAGCCCTTTCGGCTGAAGGGAAGAGCCGAAGGGAAGGGGCTGGGACGGGTGCCCAAGCCCTTCCCTTCGGCATCCCCCCCTCGGCTGAAAGGCCCCTTGGAGCCCTTTCAGCCGAAGGGAAGATCCGAAGGAAGAGCCTGGGACGGGTGCCAAGCCCTTCTCTTTGGCCTCCCTCCCCTCGGCCGAAAGGGCCCCTTGGAGCCCTTTTGGACGAAGGGAAGGGCCTGGATGGGTGCCCAACCTTCCCTTCGGCCTCCCTCCCCTTCGGCCGAAAGGGCCCCTTGGAGCCCGTTCTGTCAAAGGAAGGGACTGAGGAGGAAGGGCGGGCACACGCCTCCTCCGCGAGGCTCGGCGACCAGAGGTGTCCTTCGGAGGACACAGGCCTGGCAAAGCCCCGAGGAAAGGAGCAGGGCCGCGCGCCTGTTGCTCCTGCCCCTCATGGGCCCAGTGCTCGGAGAGGCAGCTGGGGGCCAAGGAAGGGCAGGAAGAGCAGGCGCGCACCTGTCACCCCCTCTCCCAACCCCCTCCCATTCTAGCTTCCTCAACAGCTGGAGGTCGGAAGGGAGCAGAGAACGCCCCGCCCCTGGAGGGTGGAAGCTCCGCCCCCAGCATGCGGCTCTGCCCCCGGAGGGTGGAAGTTCCACCCCCGGCATGTGGCCTCGACCCAGAGGGGGGAAGCTCCCCCCCGGCGTCAGCCCGCCAGTTGTCTGAGGGACAGCAACCCGGCCCCCGGCTCAAAAGGTTGCCTACCCCTGATTAGATGATGAAGTGGAGAAATCCTTATCAAGTTTGTGGATGATACAAAACTGGAAGAGAGAGCTAACTCATTGGGAAATAGTAAATAGTAGAATTTAAAAAGACCTTGATAAACTGCAAAATTAGGCAGAAATTAATAAATGAATTTCAAACAGAAAATGCAATATCTACATTTAATGGCTACAAAAAGGACAGGTTATATACCTCTAACTGTAGTTCTTCAAGCATCTGTGAACCAGGCAAACTGGTTATCCAGTACCTGCACACCTCCTCTTTCACAACCTTCTACAGTGTTCTAAAGTATTTGCTGATATTGCCTATGCAAGAATACAAGGGACCAGCAAGACGTGAGAAGGGGAGGATGGGGCAGGGTTGTGTGAGTTCACAGAAGATCACCCAGAAGAACACAGCTACAGGTATGCAAACTGTCCTTCTCATGGTCTTTGATTCACACAAAGGGGAGACTAGCAAGACAGGACAAATCTGAACTTTCATCTCTTTTCAACATTGTTTTGATTTTTTTTTAATTTTGTTCTAATTTTCATCTGTGTGTGAAGTGAATAGGCCTTTCCGTTCAAAAAAAAAACACCAAAAACCCCCCCCAAAAAAAACCCCCCCACACAGGTTTTAACAGACAGAGTTTCTATCTGAAATCTTTGGGAAGATGGTTTAAAAAAGGGGTATTTTGTCCCAGTGGTAACCCATGCTGGGTTTCGAACTGGCTATGTGAAGGGGCAATTCATCTGTGGCATCAGATTTATGGCATCATGTTTCATGCCCAAACTGTCTGCTGGGATAGAAACTGTTTTTGAAAAAATTATTTATGACAGCTTTCTTAAGCAATGGAGTAAGGTGTAGGATGCCTATACAACACTTTCTTGCATCTTACATCTTGATTCTACATTTTTTTCAATCTTTCTTGATACACAAACATAAAAGCAGTTCTTTCAGGACGGATGAGAACATGTAAGAACGATGACATAGGGATGGCTACAGGAGGGAATGACTGAAATAGAAAATAAGTTGGAAGAGACACAAGGGCCATCCAGTCAACCCCCTGCCATGCAGGAACTCACAATCAAAGCTTCCCAACAATGGCCATCCTGCCTCTGTTTAAAAATCTCCAAAGAAGGAAATTCCACCACCCGAGGGTGTCAAACAGCTTTCACTGTCAGGAGGTTTCTCCTAATGTTTACGTGGAATCTCTTTCCTGCAGCTTGCATCCATTGCTCCGTGTTCTAGCTCCGGAGCAGCAGAAAACAAGCTGGCTCCAGCCTCAATATGACATCCCTTCAAATATTTAAACAGGGCTATCAAATCACTCTTAGCCCCTTCTCCCCAGGCTAAACGTATCCAGCTCCCCAAGGCTTTCTTCTAGGGCATTGTTTCCATTTAGTCACCCTCCCTGGATGCCCAGCTTGTCGGCATCCGTTTTGAACTGTGATGTCCAGAACTGGACACAATATTCCAGGTGGGGCCTGACCAAAACAGAATAGAATGGCACTATTATTTCCCTGATTTAGACACTATACTTCTATTGATGCGTGCCTAGAATCGTATTTATCTTTTCCTTATTGCACTGTTCCTCATGTTCAATTTTGGTGGTCAACTAGGACTTAAAGATTTCTTTCACACATAGTCTTGTTGAGCCAGGTGTCCCTCAAGTTACATCTATGAATTTCATTTTTAAAAAATGTTTTGCCCTAAGCGCAGTACCTTACATTTCTCTGCGTTGAAATTCATTTGTTAGCTTGTCCCAGCATTCTAACCTATTTAGGTCATTTTGAATTTTCATCCTGTCCTCTGGGGTATTAGCTATTCCTCCTACAGTGGGTCTTTGGTATGCGCGGAGGTTTGGTTCCAGGATCCCCCATGGGTAACAAAATCCATGGATGCTCAAGTCCCATTATACACTGACACAGTAAAATGTTAAATCTTATATAAAATCGCAAAATCCAGGTTTTGCTATTGGAATTATATATTTTGGGGAATATTGTTAAGCTGTGTATGCTTGAATCCGAGGGTAAAAAAAAATCCTTGGATATGGAGGGCCAACTGAGTATCCATTTAAATATGGGATCTGTGACCAGATGCGGAATGCCAATTTCACGCGTTTCAACTCCATACCCCTGTCTCTGCAAACAGGGAGGCAGCATCTATTAAGGAAAGGAAGATTCTGATTTCCCACAGTGGTATCAGAGTATAAGAAGTATTTGTCATATGACCCAAAAGACAGGGATCCCAAATTTACTCTTCCTCTGACAACACTGACCCACATCTTTCATAGTCATGTGTTTGTTTATCCTGAGTTCACTGTACAATGTGAAGTAGATGTCAATTCCATGGTGGAAACCAAAAGGAGTTCCTGAATCATTCCAGCAACAAGCAAATTGAAACATAGGAGCTGAAGGCACAACTGCAGGTACTGACATAGAGGTGATACTCACAAGGTAATCAACAGAGGCTGAGAACGCTGTCTGCACGGGTTGTGAAGAAGCAATTAGCACAGAAGCCTAAACAAGTGTGGATGGTCTGCCATGAATGGTGCCTGAGAGGTGATCTCAGGTGGTGAATAAAAGTCTTGGAAAACTCTGCTGAAGTACGAGAATGACCATGAAACACATGATGGGGCATCAAGGACTGATGGTAGTGTCGGTACTGACATGCTGGGTCATACGAAAATATAACGGTTGACTATCCCTTAGCCAAAATTCTGAAATCCAAAATACTTCAAAATCAAAAATTGTGTACAGGGGTGGCTGAGATAGTGACATCTTTGCTTTCTGATGGTTCGGATAACATCAATTTTGTTTCATTGACAAAATTATTTTAAAAATATGTATAAACATTACCTTCAGCATAAGGTGTTTGTGAAACAGAAATGATTTTGTGTTTAGACTTGAGTCTCATTTCCAAGATATCTCATTACGTATAAACAAATATTCTGAAAACCAAAATACAAAACACTTCTGAGCTGAAGCATTTCATTAAGAGAGGCTCAACCTGTATAGGACATGTTTAAACATACTCCAATGAGGGAGTGAATAATGTCCCCAGTATTGAAACAGAATCTTGCATTTTTGCCCTGGTGATAATACTACAGTGTTTTTATAGCAACACAGTGAGTTGATATCTGAGATTTCAAATATGGAGTCCGCACTGTGTGGAAACAACCATGAGCAGATAGCCAGGGAGAACAGGATTAGACTTGGTACCACAACAGTGAGCAGGAATATTACTATAGGTTGGATCACTGATGTGAAGGTGAAAGAATCCAAGAGGAATGACATTCCCATGAAGGAGAACTTGTGTCTAGCCTAGAGCCAGAGATGGAAAAGAATTTGAAGTGGAGAACCCTGCTTTGTTTTTGAGGGTGACTAGTCCACTGTTTCGCATGTAAGAGGAATCTAGGAAAACGTCCATCATCAGTACATGAATTCTTTATTCTTTTTCAAAAATCAAAGTGAAATAGCTGGAATCAAGGTTTTGCTGGCGCAGACAATAACAAAAATGACAAAGGACTTGTCTCAGCATGTCTCCTGTCTAAGCACCACATCACCTTGAATAAAGGTGGTGCTGATGCTGGCTTATTAGGCCGGGAACAGATGGGCCTTTCGCGATGTCCTTGTCACATCGAGGGTTGCCTCAGGGCGGCGCGCCCACACGCCCCTCAATCCTACCACATGACGAGGGCGTAACAATGGAAGCACCCTGTATACATGGGCACCGTGAGATATGTCAGCGCTGCGTGGCGTCCGCACAGCGCCACACAATTATGTAAAGAGTGTGCCAGTGGCACACTTGTTACACCACTACTGTGGCATAAAAAAGAACCCACTTTTTGTGGGTTTATTTTGCCAGTGGAAGCCACATAGTTTGGCGGCTGCAGCTTCCCTCCAGCAGAAAAACAGGCGCCGGCAGGCTGCCCTTTTTGGGTGCTCTGTACCATGCAGTGTTATGTCTAAAGACATGAAAGCCAAGCTGAAACCAGATTGATAGAATGACTTTTTTGCTTCCCTTTATTTTTATTTTTAGGTGTTTGAGATTCACTTCCAAATACCTGTGGTCTGGATTTCCTTGCCAACGTTAACTGCAGTGATCAGTCTGGAGTAGCTGAAGCTTCTAATTCTTGTGCTATTGAAGACCAATGATGCAGTGCCCAAAGCTGGGAACTGGGTGTTGGATACACCTGCAGAATGCATCTGATACCCTGGACTGCAGATTTGCAAAAGTATCAACAAAAACAAAGAAGATCTACATAAAGTCTCTACTGTAGTTATACAGCCCTTCAGTATTGAGGTGGGACCATTCAATGTCTTTGAAGCTGACAACACTATCAAAATAGCTGAGGCTAAATTTGTTTTTGGCAAGTTCAGCACACTCTTTAGAATTTCCACTAAGGGCCTTCAACTGTGAAATTCTATTCTAGGTATGTGGAAAAATAACCAGGCAATAGTAACAGGCAGCTACTTTATGTTTGTTACCTAGCTGAGAAGGCACTGAGGCCATCAGATTGAGGTATCTTTCCTTACATGAAACACAGTTTGGAAGGCCACAGGATGATTAAGATAGTGATTCCAAAGCCAAGTAAAACACCAAGATGGTTTTTTGATAAATAGATGAAGACGGGTCTAATATCATGAGAGGTAACATAGTAAATCCATCAGAATAAATTAAGTATATGCTCAGAGACAAAAAGGAACAGAGGAAGTATCAAGTTTTTTTGTGTGCCGCCAAGTCATTTTTTACTTAGGACTACCCTAAAGTGAACCCACCATAGGATTTTCATGGTAAGTTTCTTCAGAGGGGGTTTACCTTTGCCATGCTATCCCTTGAGGCTGAATAAGTGTGACTCCCCATGATCACCCGTGAGTATTATGCTGACAGGGATTTGATCCCTGGTCCCAGATTTGTAGTCCAAAACTCTTAACAATTACACCATGCTGGCCCTAAGCAGTCAAGACTGTGCATACGCATGCAATGTGCACACGCACACTGGGGTGAACTGTCAAAATGGCTGTCAGCTCTAGAACTTTCCAATAATGTACAATGCAAGAGTAGGTAACAATATGTTAGTCATAGAAGCCAGAAAGAAAAACTAGCCACTACAATGAGGGCAACAATCAAGAACATCCTGTTAATTTTTGGTTGGGTACCACCACGCACGAGCGTCTTCCATATAATCCACCTCGCACACTCAGGTCCTCTGGGAGCAACTTATTACATCCAAAGACCAGGCTTGCTGGTTACCCAGAGGACCTCCTCACCAGCTGG
>NC_056530.1:6637900-6640009 GCF_019175285.1 Sceloporus undulatus
AACCCAGTTTCATTGGATTAAATGCAGTAAACACCTCAGGAGCAGTAGATAGGGGAGGGATAGAAGATCTTCCAGAGACAACAACAGTGGCACTTTAGCAAACCTTTTTTTAGTACAGCACAGAAGAAGGTAATGGTAAAGTACTCAAAATTCCCATAACTCTGGACCTTGTTTGCAATTAAAAGCAGTACACAGCTACTGGAGAAGAGCAGGGGAGAGGTATGAATTGCACTGTGTCTCAGGACACAAGTAGTGCCAAGCCAAAAGGATTTTTAGCTACTGAAATGCTCAGATGTGAAGTGAAAGTCCAATGCTGCACAATGAACATAATAGGAGCATAGGCAGAGAGAGGTATGAATCAGGGAAGCCTAGAAACTATAAAAAAAGAAACTGAATGTATAAACATAAAAGAATGAAATAGAAAAAAATAGTCAAACCTGTGGTGAGTGAGCTTTAATTGACAGGAATAGGTCATTTTCAGCTGGATAAATGAATAGTGTGAAAAGTCTGAAAATGGCAATCTATAAATAATAAACAAATAAAACTTTTATTTTTATCCCGCTTTTCTGAGACGAGACAATCAAAGCGGCTCACATATTAAAATATCCACATTTACATTATGTCCCAAATTCCCCCCCTTAAAACAGGATTAAACATGTTACAATTAAAATATCTATTAAACAGACACACACACACACACACACACACACAAATATATCGAGGACAGAGCGGTGGGCTAATACATGATGTGAGGGGCAGTCATTCTGTGGCTGGGCACTTTTATACAGGAAAGGCCAGCCGGTCTTGACAGCTTTTTTAAAGCTGTCTAAGCTGGCAATTTGACAGATCTCGTCCATCCGGCCGTTCCATAGTTTGGGAGCAATTGCAGAGAAGGCCTTCTGGGAGGTAGCAGTTAGTCTGGGTCAGTGATGGCGAACCTATGGCATGCGTGCCAGAGATGGCACTCAGAGACCTCTCTGTGGGCACATGTGCCGTCACTCCAGCACAGAGTTTGTTACTAGAAAGACAGAGGGACATGGCACTTTGCAATAAATAAGTGGGTTTTTGGTTGCAGTTTGGGCACTCGGCCTCTAAAAGGTTCACCATCACTGGCCTGGGTTTTAAAGGCTGCAATAGATTCCTCCCAGAGGACCTGAGGGTGTGGGGCAGATTATATGGGAGCAGCGATCCCTCAGATAGCCATGTAGGGCTTTAAATCTAAAAAGAAATAGTGAGGTGATATGTAGCAAAAGAAAGCAGGGGATATAATGCAGGGTCTGAACACATAATATTGATAGAATGTCATAAAATATAAGTATTTTTCAAATTACAAAATGTATAATTTTATACTTATAAAAATAAGTATAATTCAAATGTGTGGTCCCTCCCCTGAGGCAAAAGAGGAAGAGGAAGAAATCAAAAGACTGACTGTGGATATCCAGGAATCTGCAGAGAGAGACAAAAGTGAACGTTTGAGAGGATCATCAAAGTTGGCTTGGCTGAGCTCTTTGGAATGTGTGGGTGTTTTTGTTTGTTTCAGTCCATCTGCTGTGCCTGAGCAAATGATCTAATGGGGTATATTGACAAAGCTCATCTAAACTAAATAAATTAATTTTCTCAATTAAACTAACTACTAAAAACTAACGTATCACCAAAGACAAGGGAACTGTGGCTTCCAATTTGTCTGTCAATAGTTATGTTACTCAAATGTTTTTAGCCTGAATCTATTTCCTTGCTTTTCAGAATCCCATACCTAAAAAGTTAATAAAATCTTATCCCAACTTCTACAAATAAAACAATTTGATATTTCTCAGAAACCTAAAATTATTGCAGAAGTTCACTTATTTTCTATCTAATCTATTAACAGGTTCCGTTGTTTTTTTTTAAAAAAATCATCCATAAATTGATCATGCATTACAATTTATAACTGGGAGTAGCGATACCTTTAATGGGCCAACTAAAATGTTGCAACCTTTTGAAACTCCTCTGGCTTCTTCATCAGG
Source organism: Sceloporus undulatus (assembly GCF_019175285.1). NCBI lineage: Eukaryota > Metazoa > Chordata > Lepidosauria > Squamata > Phrynosomatidae > Sceloporus > Sceloporus undulatus. The sequence goes on from NC_056530.1 coordinate 6,639,904, forward strand.
CAACGGTATTAAAACTCATACAAGACAGAGAAAATTATGACCATATTAGAGTCACAGGTAGGCATTTTGTCAAGATGTTGTTGTTTTCAGTTAAGACAGTATGGAG
>NC_056530.1:6640109-6658894 GCF_019175285.1 Sceloporus undulatus
GCCTATGATTCTATGAAGATGTATCAGTACTCCCATTCTAGTTTGGATAAAATAGCAAAGAAGTTTGGGTATCAAGGGAGACATAGTAAGTGAAACATTTTGAAAGCATCATTAAGATTCCGTTACCTGGAAGTAAAGTCCAATTATAAATTATGTAGAAAATTGCACTGTTAATTATATCATCTCGAGCAGGTGAGCATGGGAAGATGTTCTTTCTTTAGTATAGTAACTGGAGGGAAACAGTGTTATTTCCTTTGCCACAGTGTGCATAGCACTAGTAAGATAAGTAGGATTTTTCTTTGCAATCTCCTTTTCCATATTTCCCACAGATTCTCATGACATTCTCAGGAGAGTCTAGCTGCTTAGCAAATATGTCTTATTTGGGAAAGAGTATAAAAACTGCCTTTTATTTTGGCTTTTGATCTTATTTTTTCTGAGATTGCTCGGAAATTCAGCCAAGAGTAATATGGAGCAGAACTAATGAAGTATGTAATTCTGCTGAACACCAGATCGTGATAAACAGAATAGAGATGTGACGGTAATTTGCACATCTGCTTGCTTGTAAGGCATCACATTGTAAGGCACATTTTAGTGGAAGGGAACAGGCTCCCACAGTCTCTTTCTTTTGAGGTTCATAAACAGAGGTTGGATGACCATCTGTCAATAGTGCCTTCACTCTTCATTGTATATTCCTGCATGGCAGGGGAATGGTCTGGATGGCCCTTGTGGTCTCTTTCACTGCTATGATTCTGCCACTGTTCATCTCCCAGGCTTCCCATTCTATGTCTATTCACAATCCAAGCTGGTACATACACTAAGTAATGGATGGGGATGAGATACATCCTGGAACATCAATATAGTGATGGTTCCGGTTCCTCCTCCCACTTCAAAACTGCAGTGGGATGGTGTTGGGAGCCCCCTTGTTGAATCCACTGGGCACCGATTGTGTTAGGATTCACCATATCTGCTGAGATTCCATGTGTGCATAGGACCACCTTCCATAATGGCCTGAAAGGTTCATAAACTGGTATAATGGGAGGTTCCACTAACATATTTGATCTGTCATCACAAGCTTTTGTGTGATGCATCAGTGTTCAATGACATTTAAACTTACGAATCAAATGATATAGTCATTACAAAGATTAGACATTTTTCATCATGGTAGATATCATAATAAATTGATCTTGTGTTTAGTGAAGTGGCATATTTCTTTTTTACTTTCTGCTTTTTGTGTAGCCAGAGTGGGGTTGGGTGCTGGTATCTTTCTTAATGCCAGCATCCAAACCTATTATCGCCACACAAAATCAACCGTATTCATTTTATATCCTTCTGCAAAGTGATGTCTTGGAAAGAGTTCTGCAAGTACCATAATACAGCACAAGGGAGTGCTTACAATCAAATTCGCCCAGCATTGTCATATTTAAGATTTTCAGGGTTTCTCCTGTCCCAGTTATTTCCAGTTCTCCAGTTATTGGGGGGTGCTGGGGGGCTACAATGCTAGCAGATACCTCTCCTCCTAATTCTGCTTATTAAAAGTAATTCCACAGATGACACCTCCTCCATCAGATTCAGATCCACATTTTTTGCACTTTTCTACCACATAATCCCTTCATATTCATCCCATATTAAACAAAAACAACACCTCATCTTTCTTTCCCGAATATAGCAAAAACAGAAAATACTCCTTTTTCCAGATTTTGGCTGGAATTCTGCTTGGTATTCAATAAGTCATTGGATAAACAGAGTTCTGTATTTGATTTTACATGGGCCTAAATTCTATTCTTTCTTCTGAGTTTGATCAGTAGGATTTAGCTATATGTTGACCTGGCATTCTGCAATTAATTCAATTGGTTAGTTGGGACTAACCAACAAGATTTCAGCCATGCTGTTGCACATTCTTGGACTGGTGACACATAATTATTTTTTTCGGCATAATATGTCATGTTATTGATAAGGATTGCAAAAACAGTCACTGTGTATGTATAACAATGGGACGATAAACTGGAGTATTGGTAAACCCACAATTCATTGTGATTGTTATGTAGCAGAGGGGTGGTGTAGCACAATCACTGCATGACAATACATTTACACTACTTAAGCATGATGCACAATTGCCACCCATGGATCTTTACTGTATTGTATTTTTCAGAAGGTTATTGGCAAGTTATTGGGCTTCTTTTGTAAGATGTATTATTTTCATAATGAAGTTTTATGTATTATATTGTTTTGCGGCTGATATGCTATTATCTAGGATTAGTTTATTCTATTTGAACTTTGTGTAGTCCTAAAGAGGTCCCATTACCTATGAGATGTAATCTAAAACCTTTGTGTATCCCATATTAGATCACGTTATCCTCAGTGCCAATAATAAGGGGGTGCTTTGATAGTGAGTTCTTGCATGGCAGGGGGGTGGATTGGATGGCCTTGTGGTCTCTTCCAGCTCTATGATTCTATGACTCCTGGAGAACAGGATCATTGTAAGAATCACTGTAGCTTTTACAAATACAGCCTTGTTAAGGTATACAACCCCTACCTCAGGCTATTTCTTTGTCCTGGTTACCCCTTTTAACACAGGTTTTTTTTCAGTGCATCATACTTACCACGAGAAAGCACTATAGACCTTAAAGAAGTTAAGAATGTCAAGGCAGAAAGAGTTTGGTGGAAAGCTGCTCTACCCTCTAGCAAATAAGTGTTTCATTGCCTCCTTTTTATTTTCTGTATTTCCCTTGAGACAAAATCTCTCGCTTTGGAGATCTTCTGTGTTTTCCCATGTATATCACTGGAAGAGCTGTACGAGGCTGCATTTTGGGAAACAGCATGCATTGTGTCATATTGCTAGACACCCATTGATGCTGAAGAAATTGCATTAGTCTTCAAGCTGTTCTCTAGGGATGATAAAACTTCATTACCTGGGATACTGAGAGCTAGTCCAGATGCAGAGCAAAATAGTCTTTGCTATTTATGTTGCTTCAGAATACTGATTCCCAAACCATATCCCTAGTACTATTAGTCCTATCGAGGAATTAATTTGGGGGGGGGGGGGGAGAATCCTATAATAACAGTTCTACTTTTGTCCTAGATCTAGATATATATCCACAATCTTCATCTTCCTCTATAAACCTTTGACATAGGTTTTTTTTCCTTGATGTCATCTGTCTCTCTGTTTTGTGTGTGTATGGTGACCTCGTGTTAGAGTCACCCCATAGCTCCCTCTGCCATGTTAAAGCCCTGGTGGCACAGTGGTTAAATGCCTATATTGAAGCCACTCACTTACAAACCACAAGGTTGTGAGTGCAATACCTGTCATGGGCCCTGGGTTGACTCAGTTTTGCATCCTTCCATAGGTCACTAAAATAAGTACCCAGCTAAGCTCGTTGGGGGCAATTAAACTTACACTTTGTAAATGCCTAGTACTATAATCAGTAAGTGGTACAGAATGTTCTTTAGCTATTGCTATTGCGATTAAATGGCTATTTGCTATTGCTATAAAGCTGGTGTCGGTTTGCCATCTGTATCCATGTGGGAGTCCTCAGTGTGAGAGATGGGTGCCACCTATAGAACTGTGTGTTTGTGAACCAAGATCAGAGAGCTCCTAGTTGTTTTATGGGAATGGAGTGTGAACGGAGAAGGGGAGCTGACTTCTGCAAGGTTAATGAAGTGGAAACTTTGCTTGTTACTCAAGGATGCGGTATGTGTCATGCCATAAGGGTTTCTTAGGCCAAGCAATACTCAAAAGTGGTTTGCCATTTCCTTCCTGTGAAACATAAGCCCACCAGCACCTGCCTTTCATTGGTGGGCTCTCATCCACGTAGTAACCAGGGGACTGACCACTGTTTAGATTCCAAAATCAGTCAGGATCTGATGCCTTTCGAGTATTTAGGTCCAACTGTCTATCTTACCCCTCCATCTCTGTTATCCTTTGGTCACCATTTGCATCACATAAACTGCCTTTTCAAAACTGCACCAGTCACTTGTGGAGATAACCACAAAAACAGATGGTGACCAATATGAGCACTTGATGATGACCAACTTTTCAACACATTTAGAGCAATGCCTGGGGGGGGGGAGCCTCATCAATTACCTATTAACTGTGGGTAGTAAATGACATTGTTCTCAATATTTCAGATACTAATACCAGATGGTAGAGAAGGAAAGGATCAAATGTCTTTCATTTTTCTTCCTTATTTTTCCACTTTTCTCTCACCCATATTTATGGCAGATGAAACACGGGAGGGAAGAGAAAAAGCTAGAAACTTATGACATGGGTTGGGGGACTCATATATTGGCTTATATACAAAATGATCGTGTTCATGTGGGCCTTCTTGTTGTTACAGATACTTTCTCTGACCATTTCCCTTTCCAATTTGTATCCTGAAAGTATAGGGAGGGTGGTCTGGGAATGTGCTAACACACACTCACCCGGCTAACAAGAGCCTGCTCGGCAAAAGTAAAAGCACGCGAGTTGCCAAGAAGCAGTTCCTCAAGCAACAATGCCAATGACATCCGAAGAGAAAAGCCACAAGCCATCAAAGTTCCGATTACAGAGAGCAAATACTCCCAGGCCAATCAAGGTCAAGAATGCCAGAGGGGTTGGTTAAGGGTGTCCAGTTCTGCGGTCAAAGAACAAAGGCAGTCAAAGGTCTGGGACAAGGAGTCAGATCCCACAGCATTCACTAATGAGAACCAATAAACCTTGATAAGAGGCTCGCAGTCGTCTGCAGGTTCGTTATATCTAGCACCCTTATCACAGCTGCTGGTGGCTACTGGGCGTTTCTCAGCAAGCCTCTTGGCATGCCAAAGGCACGCCCTTTCTGATTTCCTCTAGCTAAAGGTAGGAACCTCAATGCTCTGCTGCTCTATGTGTCCCAAATCTGGCACTTCCACTGGGGCAAGGCTGGGCTGTGGGAGCCTCAGGCTCCACTGGAGGAGATCCCACACAAGCTATGGTCGGCTGAGCCAAATCCACTGGGGCTGGGAGAGCAGAGCTGGGACTGGCAGGGCAGAACTGGGGCCTGGCCCACAGCCACAGGTTCCTCCTGCACCTGAGGAGCTGAGTCCCTCCGCCGAGTCCCCGAGTCCTCCTCGTGGCTGGCCAAGCACAGAGGAACTGTAGCCTAGAATATATTCTTATACACAGAGATAGGAGGTCTTAGTCAATATCTGGCATCTCCATAAAATATCATCAGATGACATGAAAGACCTCTCTGCCGGGAAAATAAATAGATAGATAGATAGAGAGAGAGGAGAGAGAGAGAGATGACAGATAGATATGCTGATAAAGAGATTGCCTACAAATGTGTCTCAACTGTCCATCAATTGCTGCGTGGAGTTCTGAAGCAAGGATAGAATAAAATTTCATTGTAAATAACGAATTTGAACTTTCAATACAGTTCAATGGGCGAAATTTGGTGGTAATGAAAGCCTTTGCATTGACACCTGCTATACCATCAATGAAATATTTACCTTCTAAAACGCTGTATTTGGCATTTACTTCCAGCATATCACTTCTTGATTCAAGTTCTGTTCCATTCTGTACCAGGTGATTCGCAAGGTTTCACCAAATTCATTCTTTAAAATAAAATGAGGTGCCTGTTCAAAATACCAGCCTTCCAGGAGACACCTCTTGGGGACTCAGCCAATCAAACCACCTCAGGCTTCGTGTGCCTTCAGACATGCTTTTTTAAAATATAATTTTTAATCAGGTTGGTGTATTTCTGACCATGTACTGGAGACACCAGTAAAGATGGCAGATTTCATACTGCTGGAGGTAAGAGCTGCAAATGTTGGCAGCTGTCGCTGGATGTCCCTTTTCATCAACTGATTGTAGCAAAATGGAAAATAAAATAGACTATTATGCTTTGTATCTTCAGGGAACATTTTTCTTCTCTCCCCCCCCAAGAGGATGAAGCATTTGAATTCGAGAATCATTTCCAGCACATGAAGGGAAGTCAATTCAGAGAGTAGACAGTACATTATTACCGTATGGGTGACTTGAGACGTGTGCAGTTTTACCCTTTCCGAAATTTAAAAATGGCAAGTTTGATTCTATTCAAAGAGGAAGGCTTGGTTTCTTTCAAGAAAGTAAAGCTATATTTTTAAGGTCTTTAAATTTAAGACAGTCTTCCCCAACCTGGCACACACACCATGTGTTTTACCTCACAACCTGGGACATTCATAAACAGATGGGAATTGTAGTCAGTATCTGAAGGATGCCAATGTGGAGAAAGTTGGTTGTAGAAGGAAAAGTTGGTTTTGTTCCTGCATGGAATACAGGGGCCCCATGCAATTATTACAAATGGTCATGCTTATATTAATCAACTTCTCACCCTCAGACCACAGTAGATTCCATTCCTATTCATTTTGTGGAATCTCTTTGAATAAGTTTCTTCTGGTTCATGACCCATGTTGAAAAAAAAATTCTCTGGCTGGGAAAGGGGAAAGGGGGAAAAAAAATGCCGGTGGTAGTGGATATGCCAGGGAACTGTTATATCTGGTGGACAATCATATTCCTTTGACAAAAAACTTTGCTGTGGCTCTAAGTGAGGATTTGACTTGGCGTTAAATGTTGAGTTATCAACAGATACCAAAAGTACTCAGGACACACACAAAAAAAGGGCACCCTAGGCCCAGAGAGAACAAGCCCTGGACGAGTTCCCAGGAGCAAATTTCCAAGGGACAACTGGGAGGGAAACGGCTTTGCCCCCAGCACACAGCTGGGGCACCAATGGCCTAAAAAGTCAGCTAGGTGCCATATGCCACTGAAGCAGTGAATCTACCAACCCGTGAGAGAGCAACATGTCCTTGCACGCTTTGGATAACCTATGTCATGATCCTGGACATTTCCCATTTGTTAAAAAACGGGGTTCTATTTGTTGTAGAAATAGAAATTTGACGGCCAAGGACGTTGTACGACGGAGGATGAAAGTGACCATTCACCCTAGGGGACGCACACACTGGCTTCCTTAAAACCTATGTGTTGTAACCTCCTTTCGGGCTGGTGCGAGGGAAGGCTGGGGATTTGAAGAACATAAAAGGTAAATCCCTTCTGGTTTTTCTCTCGGGTGTTACCAAAGGGCAAAAGGCAGCCCACAGCGTTTTCTCCATTACATTTAGAGATTAGGGGTTTGGGCAAAAGTTAATGGCCCAACAAAGAAGGGCTGGCATAACAGCGCCCTAATGAACAATTTTTTTTTTTTTTGGTGTGGCTCTCGAGAAACCCCCCGGGGTGAGGGACAAATTACTCCCCCAAAAAAATAAAAGAAACATTTTGCCCCACTGGGGGCTGCCACAGGTGACATTTCTTAACTGACGTGGGACGGTAGGGCAGGACAATGTTATGGGCATATAGGAGTGGCCATGGCTGGGGGCTGTTCACATAGAGTCTCTGTTTTGAATAAAGGAGCCTTTCCCTTCCCGGGCCAACTAAACATGACCCCCCCCCCCCCAAAAACAGCCTTACTTAGAGCCACAGTGAAATGACAAATTGCCCCTAACCGGGGAAAAGGAAAACATGGACAAGGGGGCAAAAAAAAATTTTTTTGGCCAAGGTGTGTAATGAGAGGGACATGGCCCTGGGGGGGCCTAGAAACAAGCCCCCCTAGCTATCCAGTTGCCCCCGTCTGCAAATTGAACTTAGCTGCATGAATTGAAAACGAGTTCCGGATATCTATGTGGAGATACGGGCCACAATAAGGGGCAAGCCCCTGGTGGAGCCAATTGTTTGTTACCAATGGCCAGTGCTGGCGGCCCACAATGTTGTTGTTAGTTCAATTCTGGAACGGCATTCCAGAGTCGTACTCACGCCTTCCATCCTTTTTGAACCAACTTTGGTGTACAAGTTGAATTACCCCGCTTGGATTACAACCCATTGGTAAAACCACTTAGAGAACTTTGCTTAGTTTTCAGTATGAAGTGCTATAAAAATGTGTCAAATGCTATATTAGGGGCATACATGAAAAATGGATTATACCCTGGTGGGATAGAAATGGGGGCACGGCCATGATGGGGCAGGCATGGCAAGCCAGATCTGGCACGAGTACTGGCCTGAACAATCTGCAACATGAAAAACTGCAAGATCCCAGAAGCTCCTGATACATGGCTGGTGTTGCCATTCAAAGGTTATCCTGAGGTATACCTGTGAGACAGTGTCCTCTAAACTCCAGTTAAATGATATGCATTTCCCAAACCTATAGGTTGGATCATTTGAATTCACAACAATTACAAACCATACATTATACGCTGTTCATCATGCCTGTTATCTCCATTGAGTAGCCAGATTTTACCATTTTCAATTGCAAATGCAGGGATGGCTAATCACATGCTGAATTTAGTAGTTTGAGAATGTTCCCGAATGAACATCTTTTCTGCTTGAGGCTGTTAAGGGAAAAGATATTGCCCAAGTTGTTGTGAAAAAAAGTGCAAAATTTAAAAATTGTGCTCCTACTATTTATGGGCCATAATTAATGCTAATGGCTAAGAGTGCAACATAGGAAAAGGGAGGGGCTTTAATCTGAGGCCTGATGACCCCCCCCCCCCATTTTTCTGTGAACATATTTAGTGTATAGTATACTTTTCAACATCCTCACAGAAACGCAAGGGGGGACACTAATGAAACTTTGCTGTACCTGCCTAAATAGGAATTATTGTTCCTGTTACACAACGTTTTTTAAAACCAAAGGGAAAAGGCCAGATGATGGTTACTGAGGTACTTGGAAGAATTTTTGATACTCTGAGGTGCAAGGTTTCCATTCCCAAGGGGGTCAGGAATGTTGAACTAATTAGAATTAAATTAAATGATAATTGAATCCAGCATTTTAATAGTCTAGGCTTACAAATGCTGCTGATTAAGCATGCCTGCCAAAGTAGTATGTATTGGAAACCTAAAATTTCCTTGGAGAAGCACAATTGAGGTGAAATAAATGGGTGTCAGCTCTAGTGATGTAAATTGCTCTGGCTTATTCTTCCCAATCTGAAGGTGGCGGGGAAAGTTTTTATTGCTGTTCTCAGCTTCTCTGTGGATGTAGAAATTCTATGGCGCTCCTTGCCAGGTGAGAGGACCTTTTCCAAAAAATTCCGAATAAATGAATAAGGGGACAACCAATGAAATCAAATTACATTTGATATTATTTTGTTGTAAGAGTTTAATGGAGGGTTTTTTTATGGCTTTAATGGTTCACAGACACAGAGAAATTAGGGCAATGAAAGACAGCTGAAGTACAAGGGGAAAGAACACACCCCCCCACACACACGACCACAACAACTGACCTATTCTTTGGTCCACCTCCCAAAAACTTCTCCCTTTGAGAATCGTGTGGGGAACACACCCCTTTTGGTAGGTCTGGACTCTTGGGGACCTGGATTTTGAAGTGGACGTTGGTTATAGCGGAATAGAGATTGAACTGTGGTTTCTTTCCTCAAAGTTTGTATTCGCAACACTCAGAACCATGGGTGGGGATGCCTTAGTGGTGATTTTCCAAACTCTGTGGCCTTCACCAGATGTTTTTGGACTTCATCTCCCAGGAAGCCTCAGGCCTCCTTGGGCCAATATTCGGGATTTTGGAGAGCTGAAATCCAAAAAACCCCTGGAAAGCAGTGTTGGGAACCACTGGGCCTAGATGAACGACCCCTTTGGATTTTCTCTGTCCTGGTAATTCCAACCAACTCCTGTTGCTGTGGGGAGTCTTAATGAAAGAGAAAGGCAATCGTCAAGCAGTCCAGGTCAAGGGAGGCAACTGAATCAGGTCATTACCAGGTCAAAGGATGAAGAGCCAGGGAAGTCCAAAGTAAAATGAAATGGACTCTGAAATCATGTATAGGTACTAGGAATGTTGGCGCAGGGAACAGACGAGTTGGGTTCCACACTAAGCCTTGGGAAGACTCAGCTCTTTAATGGCTTGACACCTGCTGGTCCTAATCAGAGCTTAGAATGATAGAATCGTAGAACAGAACAACGGAGAAACAGCATGGTTCCCATTGGAAAAGGGGTCAGACAAGGCTCCATCTATCGTCTTGCCTTTCAACGTATATACAAACAAACAAACAAACAACAAACAAGTCTTCATTTATATGAAACCGCTTCCCAACACCCCGCCTAAGCAGTGTCTAAAGCGTTTACACTTGTAGCGGAATTTGCCCCACCAACAATCTAGTAAACCATTTATGACCTCCAGTGGAAGGATGCAAGCCTGAGTCGAGCTTGGTCCTTTTGCTGGTCTCGAACTCGCAACCTTATGGTTTTGAGTGAGTGGCTGCACTACAGGCATTTAAACTACTGTGCCAGCCAGGGCTCCGTGAACATATAGTAAGGAAAGCAGCTTGAACACAGAAAGGAGGAGGGAGAAGAGGAGGAAGGAATATCAACAATCTGAGATATGCTGACAGCCCATAATACTGCAAGTGGTTGCTGTAGAAGGGGCGTGAGGAATCCATATAGAGGGGCCAAAAAGACACACAAATAGGTCCTAGAGCAGATCAAGCCAGAAATCTCCTAGGAAGCCAGGATGACAATGGGATGTCTCAGCAAGCAGGGTTACCATGAGTTCGAAATTAAGGTGAAGACAGTTAACACAGCAGGCAAGCATTATAGGAAAGTCATGCATCGGTAGGATTTTCCACTAAGACAGGGAAGTGAACACCACCCTATTGGCAGGATGTATAAACTTGGCTGCAAGTAGAAATATTAGACATGGACCCTGGCCATTCACATCTCAAAGGGGGTTTTCTTAGCAAGATGAGTTTCAGGTGTGGTTGTAGGGAGTGTTGTTTTGCCGTTTTGCCGATGTATCAGGTTGAAAGAGTGTATTTTGCGCCAAGTGCCCCTGCTTCAGATTACAATACAATGCAATCCCCTAATGGTCTACCCAGAAGTAGGCAAGCCCAGAGGCTTTATTCTGAGTAGCTTGGCATGCGTAAAGGTCTTTGTAATGTTTGCTTTCAAATTTGCTTTGGATAAACAAGACTGTTAGCGTACAACAATCTTCCAGTTCAGGGCTTCCAGATAGCTAGAAGGGAAATAAAAGTGTGAGGGGAGGAACTGCATTAGTAAAGATAAACAAATGGGACTAATGTCTTCTGCAGGCCAAGTGTGGATAAAGTTTAATTTTCCTCTGGCATGCAATGTTCGCGGCATGCACAGACAGGACCCTCCAGAGACACAAAGGAAAAGGGTAACAGTATCAGCAATAAGGCCTTTAAAACAAAACAGATCCTGTTGTCTTTATGGAAGGCAGAATTAATAGGGCAGCAGCTCTCTGAGTGTTAAAAGACCCTGAACTGGAATGCTGTTTACATAAAAGTACTAACCCTTACATCGAATTTTCATTTGAAGGTTCATTGCGGTCATTGGGCAAATGATGTAAAATGAAAATTCTACACCTTGGTCAAGTAGGTGCCAAATGTCACAGCTTATAAAAGGACTTGATTCAAGCATGTAGAACCAAATTCGACAAGTTTAACAAACAATGGCCAGCTGTCATGATCACAAAATAAAAATCGATAATGTCAACTGAACAGTAAGGCACAGTAAAATGTACTGGTGAGAGAATCTGGAAAGGAGCCACATTAATGTCTTGCTTAATGCATAAGAGTAGCATGTAGCCAGTCACTGACAATCCACCCACACGTCAAAGATTGGTGTGAGGAATAAAATGAGTGGTGGAGTTATGCAGATGACTTGGACAAGAACCTTGAGAATAAAAATGTGTGGGTAAATAAACTCAGATGTTGCCCTCAGGATTACTGTCCCTAAAACACATTGCAAACAAATAAAGCAATTGAAAATGAGGTATGGGAAACAATTCCTGGTGTGTGTTGGCACATAAAGTCTATCCAGCAATATGCGCTCAGCAGAGCTGATGTCCTGTGGCCGCATCTCTCAAATTACGGAAGGCCTGAGGGGCGGTTGCTGTGGGTCACTTTTGCAGAGCCGGGGAAAGTGGGCTTCTTAGTTGCCCCCCCCCCAATTCTGATGAATAGGAATAAAAAAAGACCTTAGAGGCTAGAATTTAGTAGGCAAGAGGATAGCATCAGTTAATGAGATAACAGAACTTTCTAAATTATATATAGAAAACAGGGGATGGCTAAATCTGGAAATGTGGAAAAACGGAAGGAGATTTTTGGACACATGTGGTGGACATGCAATAAAAACAAAAAGAATTTTGGCAAAAAATCCTGGAACTATCCAAAAGATTTCAGCAGAATAGACCACGCGAAGCAAAAGTTATGCTTATTAACAGGACACAATATAAAAATACCATAAAAAAGAATAGAATTATTCTGTACATGGTTACATGTGGCAAGAATTTATAGCCCAGCACTGGAAAAGGTACTATGATCCATCAAGTAGAAGAGTGGTTGATTAAATATATGAGGCAAAAATATGGATATAATTCTGCCTCACTAAGAGGAAAAGATAAAATAGATGAGAAGAATGGAATGTCCTTAAAAAGATTGAAGGAAAGATGACAAAAAATAAATAATAAATAGTAAATGAATACTAGAGGATAAAATTACATCAACACAGGAACAGATAAATACAGAAGCATAAATATCAGGAGTAAAGAGTAATTTTTATGATGTGGGAATACGCAATTGTAAAGGAAGTATGACGAGAGAGATAAGAATTTCAAATATCTTTTTGTAAATAAGACATGTGTTGTTTGTTAGATAGACGGTAATGTTAATATTGGTACACTTGCTTTGTTTTGTATTAGTTATTGTTTTGTTTCTTTCTTTCTCTTCTTTCTTCTTCCATTCGTAATGGTAAACGTTTTATTCGTAATAAACTTATTAGAAAAATAAATATAACAGAACTTTCACACAAAGTGGGAAGATCATGCCTGGACTAAGCATGAAAGTTACTGAAAGTATAAATGGTAGTGAATCTGTGTTAGTTTCTTGTTCTAATTCCAAAGCATAGAAATGCCAGTAAGAGCAGGTTTCCAAGGAAATTAAGCAATGTGACAAGAGCCCTGGGCCTGTTTCATATTTCCCTCCTTGTGTCCTCACACCCCCAGCCCATTGCCTTTTATGTGGAATAATACCTGTCTGATCATTGGGAACACGAAACTGAAAATGTCGGAGTTGAAAGAGTGCAGAGTTAGAGTAGCAGTTTTTTCCCATCTGTTCTTAATCTCTTCCTCCACCTCCGTAAAATTGCATCAGAAGCTAATTACTGCTAATTAACCAGTGAACTGAATTATGCCAAAACAAAGGGGAATTAAGGCTTAACGGTCTCATCAGCCTGATTAGTTTTGTGCTATTTTGGTTTTGCCAACAAGGGATGTATAAATCTGTCAGCTCAAACTGTCTCAGAGTTGCTTTGTTGGACTGTCAAGTTCATTATCTGGTTCAGATGCCAGATGCTCATGAGCCTCACCCCCAAAACTATATGGAAGTTTGGCATGTATTTCTGTGCACATTTTTTAATATGACAAACGTTCTGTTCCCCACATTGATTAAGATATTTTTAAAGACAGGAAACTTCCCAATAAATTTCAATAGTGGTAATATGCATTTTCCAATGATGTCATGAAATTCAATCACAAACGAAAATTGCGATTTGAATCTCGTATTTGGATACCATCTCTTTTTGTGGCCTTTCTTGTTCCCACAGTAAAAAAAACACGTGGAGGCTCTGCAAAGTATGCTTCATGAGCGATTAAAGTCCCTGACTGGTCGAAGGCCAACTTATTAGGAAATGAGAATAAATTGTCTAATTTTGCAGGGAGATCAGTAAAGAAGGATGGTAATGAGGGGCCTTTATTGGAGCACATACAGTGGGCCAAACATTGCTACATTACACGGAGGGAAGCTGGAATTTTTAGAAAAGGAGTAGATAAACCTCCAAGCAAGAAAAACTCTTAACTAGATTTGTTAAGACGGGGCATAATCAATAGTCAAATGTTATTAGCTTTTGCCAATGGCCTTTCCATAAAAGTAATGAAAAACAACAACAAAGTACATACAATATCAATTTACAACAGCAGTGGTTATATGGCAATTTATGATTTATAAACTGACATTTTAGAAAATTTAAGATAACTATATATAACTAGTCTAAAATTATTAAATAAATCACCATCTTTACAACTTAGGGCGTATGTCTGCATGTATTTTTCCTTCCTAATTCTTTGGGCTGCGAGGCATACAAGCTACGTCTCCAGATCAGCAGATTTTGTCCAATCTGGAGGAGGTAAAAACCCACTTCTTGTGGATCTCTGGGCAAGGGCTAGTTTCAATAAGGTGTCACAAAATCATTCCCCCGAGGTTCACTATATAGTGGACAAAACAATAGGTAGTGGACAAGGGTCCTTTATTTTCCGGGCAGCATACATGCATGTGCGGCATCCTTCATTGGGATGCTTCGAATGCCCCCCAACTCTCTATGTGCTGTGTCCATCAATTCATCTTATTCTGTGAAGGTCTTTTCCCGCAATTGTACAAATGGTTTAAATTGTTTAGGGTAGTCTGCGTGTTCACAAATCTCCGTTATTTATTATATAAATGGTGACACATGGGGGAAAATAGACAGTATTTAAATCTCTTTGTGTGACGAACTTCCTTTTCTCGATGCTTAGGCTCTTTTTCTGTGCATCGGGTTGAGTCCTTAACTCAATTTGATACAACTCCATATTTGATGTTTCAGTTGGGCAACATAATGCCCCAGTTTTTTAATAGGTATGCCATTGGATAGATCTAACAAACAGTTTTTGGGTAGCCTAGTATTATCCATCCCTGTAACGTAAGCCAATACATGTAATTCCTTTGTCTCTTGGCTCTGCTATGCTTAGCAGGCAATTTCCAACCTGACCATGCAAGTTAAAGCATCTTTGGATAGACACAATGACACTCAAACATAATCTGAGTTGGGGTCGAAACTTGATAGGTTTGACTGGCCATAAGTGCAAGAGGCATCTTACAATTTAAATAGACACAATGAGAAAGTTTTTACTGGGGCCAGTTTACAAAGGATCGTATAAGTCCCCTATTTTGGAATAGCTTCCTGGCTAGGAGTTATTTTGTATAAGCACAACTGTAAGAGATGGTTATGATCTATTAGTCCATAGAGGCTTAGGCTGAGACGTAGTATTCCCGTGGATGACGCTTCCAAACGTCCACCAGGGACAGCTTTCACTCCAGTCAGCGGCATCATAGCAGGCTCATCTAGTAAGGAGAGAGGCCTATTGGTGACTGCTCCAAGTCTGTGTAATTTCCTTGCAGTGAGTTTTGGCTGATCCCCTCTTTGTTCTCATTCCACGGAAAAAGGTAAGGCCTGAAGGTGTGGAGACAGAGAAACATCTTCTCTCAAGTGTGAGGGCCTTCGCGTGGCTGCTCTCAGGGTCGGAAGCCCGCTTCCCGAGAACTGATGGCTTTTTTGCCATGGTTTCATAGGGGCAGGGGGATATATTTTGGCCAGCAGGCCTTTGAGGGTTGACGTTGGTTCAGGGGAAAGGGGCTTTCCTGGGTGTGTGGTTTATATAATTTGTGGTTTATAAGTTTGTGGTTGCTTATAGTACTGTAAGTGTGGTAATGGGAGGGGACAGATGTCCTCTGATGGTTTCCAAACTAGTCAGGAAGTGGTCACGCTGGAGACCCAACACCCCTGGATGACACTAAGGAGACTGTCGAATTATAGTGGCAAAGTAGTGGTTTTATGCCAGTGATAGCATCTCCCTATTTCTGAAATGCCTTCAGGAGAAATCTGCTTGGGAAATCTGCTTGACATTCTCATGACTATCGTCGCCTTCAGGCCTGCTAAATCCATGGCTTTTCCTGGCACATTACATCGGTATACAGTGTAATGTCAAATGCAGGTAAAGAACGTCGCATTCTTCTTTTTTCTGTCGCCAAAGCCGTGGAAGCACATGTTCACGAATTATTCCAGATTCTGAATGCTGGCAAGGAATGATCTTAGCACCTATAGATAATCGCCTATGCTGGCCTCCAGTGTCTATGGCCAAATTAATAGTCTAGCTCGCCCACTGTGAGGGCCTCAGGTGAAGACCGAATTCCATGTGAAGCTATTAAAACAAATACGTTTGGCTCCTAGTTTGGCTTCTCATTCACCGGCAGTGATTTTACATGGTCAAGCGTCTCCCGCAGATGGGGGGCTGGCAGTCATTGTCCCCTCTGTTCAGGAAATGGGTCAAGACAATCCACAAACTACAACCAAGCAATTAGCCTAAGAATGCAATTAGTAAACTCTAGGCAAATTCACCTACACAGAAAAATCCTAGACAGGTTGGAACATAGAACTACTACAATGAACAACCTGGCTTTATAAGAATGCCAATCTACTATTGATCAAGGTGTTATTCGACAATCATCTGATTGGGGAAAGATTCCTCTTAGTAATATAAACTCCCTGTATGCTAACTTCAATAGACCTCAAAGCAGCTTTTGATTCCATATCTGAACCATACTGTGGGGGGGAAATGAAGCATCCGCATTGATAGACAATTATTCCATTTTAGTAAGAAATGTTGTTGAAGGGGCACTTCCCTAAAGTTTAGGATCTACCAGGGTCACCATTTTTGTTGTCGTTAATCCCCACTCGCAACAGCAATCTTACTAGAGCATTAAAGGCGAGAAAGAGTAAAGCAAAGTATACTGGCACAACACTTCGGTTTAATTTTTACATTAATTTTTGGTGGCTACACTTCCACAATATTAATTTTCACATCTTTCAAAATTAGCTGGAACAACATTGGCGCTTATCTCAATGGACAAAACACATGACTGCAACTCAATGGTATGCAGCCAGTTGGGCAGGATGCAGGCGGGAATTATGGCACATAGTTGCCGCTGATTCCGAGTGGCAGCCCGGACTACAGCCTGGTTTCCCAGCGCACTTGGGAGGCCGCTTTTTTTTTTTAAAGCCAGGGCGTTTTTCTCGGACTTGAATAGTGGTCTAAGGAAATGCACGATGGGACCCCGGAGCTGCACTTTTGCAGGGTAGCATCAGTGGCAATTACATGTAGAAGGCCCACCTGCATCCCACAACCTGGCGGCATCCATTGGGGTGGGCAGTTGGGTTTTTGTCGCATAGCGATAAGCTTCCAGTGGTGTGCTGCAGATGATGCAGCCTATTGGTCTCAAAAGAGCATTGAGGAGCACTGTTTCTCTTTTGCAGAAATACACGTAGTGCTTATCTAATCAAAATAACAAGATTATACTTGTCAAAGCCTAGGGGACAGTCTGGACTATAGATGGTCCAAGAGAGAACAGAGATCCTGCGTCATTACCTGGGGGTAGTTTTCTCCATGCTTCAGGAAGCAGGAAATTGCATTGTGATCTATGTTGCCAGCAATGGTCAGAGGAGGGCATTGGCTATACAAAAACAAAACAAAAACAAAAAGATCTAAAGGCGGCTACTATATAGTGGCAGCTCTGAAATTATTTGTAGCAAAGACAATAGCTCTGGCTGCTTATAGGGTGCTCAGCTTGATCCTTCTTAATTTTTGCAACCCTACTGGAGGTATACACTAAATGCTTGAGATCAGTTCTTCAGGTCCTCAGATGTGTTTCCAACTCTATCTTGTGGCGTGTTTTTCTGAGCCGCAGAGTTGGAAATCATCACTCCAATTACTGGTTCAGAGTCTCATTTTCCTGTTGGTCGTGCGCCCATTGGTCTGAATAGGAATTTGCAATCTAAGGGGAAACCCAACAGGTACAACTAAATTCTAGCTTTGGGCCTTTCTCCCCTGGGTTTTTACCAAGTATGAGTTTGGACCAACTAAAACACTACAAAATAGTGTAATTACTGAAAGTGATTATCTTCTTGTCATGAATACCTGCAGGTATCGCTACAACGCCTGTGGCATATTAAGCACTTTAGAAACCGCCTAACAGTGTAATTTGATGCCTTGACCCTGGCTCAATCTGTGCTCTTCCTCTTTCAGATGTTCTCAAAGGATACTATAAGGAAAATACCATATCTGGAGAGATACTGCTTAATGTGACGCTGGCCAAACTGAATCTGTGGAACATGTGTTTTCTTCTCTTCAGTGCTTGTTCTAATATTATTTAAGAATCTGTGTTGTCTATGTTGCCATTACTTCCATATGTATGCTGGACACAGTTAGCAGTTTTCTTTTTTCTGTCTTCCTGTGAGCTTTCTGGTCCTAATATTACCGGACATGCAAAGATGGGCCAAACGGTGCTCGGCGAGCTATCAAAACAATGATTAGCTCAAGGATTATATGATAATTCAGTGCTGGTTTCTTTTAGGTTGAGTAGGACTTGATCACTGTCAGCTAAATGTTATCTGGAATTGCCTTTCTCTTTTTATCTGCTCAATAATGTAAGTTTAACCTTGGGGTACTTATAGAATGTTTTAAATTTTCACAAATCATATTATAACGGGTTTTTATACACTGGTTTAGGACGCTCATAAATATTTACTTATGTTAGGCATAGGTTTTAACAAAATGTTTTCTCATACTTTCAAAGCAAGGACAAAAAGCCATAGACCCGCCAGTTCCACAGAGAACCGTACTTCAAACGGGCAATGGGAAGCATCCTCCACCACAGTCCAAGAGGCCAGTCCAGGTTAGGTAGTGCAGGATAATGCATAGGGAACCTATGGGCCCTTGTCTTTCCAAATATGGTTAACAATTGAGACAGGAACTTAGTCGTATCTTTATTGTTTGTGTAGAAAAGGATTTCAGCAATTATTGCTATTACCCGTGTAAGAGCAGCCCCTGAATTTTCCCCTTTTTAGAAATACAAGCATTAAAAGTAAAGAGCTGCCATCCACTTGCTTTCTGACAACCCTGCTTTCAAGA
>NC_056530.1:6658919-6660211 GCF_019175285.1 Sceloporus undulatus
CTGTCCCCAGGATGCTGTGACACTATGAGCCGCTCCACATGGCACACGTCATCATGGGACTCCTCTGATGCTGCATCAGTATGACACAGCGCCGAAGGAGCACCTTCAAGATGCTCTGGCTTTCCAGGAAAGGCCGGATTGGGGCTGTGGCATGCTGTTGCTGCAGTCCCAATCCGGCTAAGAAAGGGGCAGTTTCACACTGCCCCTTAGGCGCTGTAGGTACAGTGCCTTAGACTGAGTTTTTAAAGCAACTTTCATCTTTTTAATCCCACCCCAAAAGAATGTGCAGCATTGAAGTAGGTGGTTATGGCCACAATCCTATTGTTCAGTCTAATATATGCACATCAATACAACTTCTGTAATGTTGCAGAAGGAGGTATTGAGTATCTTCTTGTACACTTCCATCCCCCACCCCCCACTCCCAATGCTTAGCACTGCTGTATGATCCCATTGGTTTGATTGTATTTATAATAATAATAATAATAATAATAATAATTTGTTTTATTTATATACCGCTATTCCAAAGATCATAGCGGTGAACAGCAAGTAAGCTAATTAGCAAGTAAGCTAATTTGCCCCCAACAGTCTGGGTACTCATTTAACGACCTTGGAAGGATGCAAGCCTGAGTTGAGCGTGGGCCCTTTTGCTGGTCTTGAACTCGCAACCTTGTGGTTTTGAGTGAATGGCTGCAGTACAGGCATTTAACCATTGTGCCACCAGGGCTCGTATTTATAGGATATACACTGGAGGGCAATGTGTACTCTTTCTGTGGTTTGCACAACTGCAACTAGATGACACCAGGTGCCCGCTGCTCTCTGTTAGCCAACAACAACAACAACAACAACATTTATTTATAACACCCTTTTTACCAAAGGGCAGAACATCAGGCATATATAATCAAGACCAAAACAAAATATATAATAAAGACCATAATACTACAATATACTAAAAATAAGATTGCCACACCCCACTAGTCTCTGCCCATCTCAGCAATTTTAGGCACACTCAGCGGCTTAATCTGGTGAATCAATGAGGGAGGTCTTTAATCCTTTAAGAAAACAGGGAAGATCCTCCTCCACCTGGATGTACAAAGGAAGATGTACAAAATCCACCTGGATGTACAAAATCCGACCATATCTCTCCGCCTCTACTGCCAAGATCCTGGTCCATGCCCTAGTGATCTCCCGACTTGATTACTGTAACGTCCTCCTGGCTGGGCTTCCTCTTTCTCACCTCCGTCCTTTAATCTCTGTCCAGCATTCAGCTGCACGCATTATCACTTCCACCCACC
>NC_056530.1:6660311-6678579 GCF_019175285.1 Sceloporus undulatus
GGCCTGTTACAGACTGCCAAAATAAAGCTGCTTTGGGTCTCTTTGGAGGTATGCTGTTTAAATGATGCATGCACCCTAAGAATCCAGAAGCTGCACCAAAGCTGCACTCCAGTGCTTAGGAATGGAGTGTGGCTTTGGTACGACCTCCGGACTCTTAGGACCCATGCATCATTTAAATAGCATACCTCCAAAGAGACCCGAAGCAGCTTTATTTTGGCAGTCTGTAACAGGCCATTGAGATGAAAGGCCTGTCGAAAGTCACTATCGCAACCCCTTCAATCCCACAAAATGTTGGCTCTGATGAGAAACCAAGGTATCAGGCACATTATTCCCCTTTTGTACTTAGCAATTTGTACTAAGGTGACTCCAAGCAAACTCTTTTTCTCAGAAGCAGTGCTTATGGGTTAGACGTCCTGAACCATGAAATCAAAATAGGATCAACCTGGGCCCTTTGCTTCCATCATCACCACACTTCCCCTGGAAAGTCTGCACTTTTTCAAAAAGCAACTGTTAACAGTTCTGTGCTGTAATGCTGGCAACACCCTGTTATAGCTTGTTCTTCCATAGGGAAGGGGATGTTGAAAACACCAATTGGCATAGTTTACACAAATTCATGGAATGCTATTAGTGGTGACATAAGTGATTTAATAATGAAAACCTCTTCATCCAAGAACTGTCTCCTTGAAGAGCACACAGCTTTTCTCTTTAGGGGGAAATCAAAAGCTTTCAGTCATTCCAAGCTTATTCTCTACTAACATTTGTATATCCAAATAAATCACAATGCTTTTTGTAACATGGGGAGAGAATTGGGAAGCTGGGTATGTTCAGCCTGGAGAAGAGAAGGTTAAGAGATGTTATAACAGCCCTGTTTATTTATTTATTTGAAAATATTTGAAAGGATTTCATATTGAGGATGGAGCAAACTTGTTTTCTGCTGCTCCAGAGAATAGGACACAGAACAATGGATGCAAGCTACAGGAAAAGAGATTCCACCTCAACATTAGGAGGAATTTCCTGACAGTAAGGGCTGTTCAACAGTGGAACAAACTCTCTCGAAGTGTAATCGAGTCTCCTTCTTTGGAGGTCTTTAAACAGAGGCTGGATAGCCATCTATCAGGGGTGCATTGACTGTGAATTCCTGCATGGCAGAATGGGGTTGGACTGGATGGCCCTTGGGGTCTCTTCGAACTCTATGATTCCATGATTCTGTGATTCTAACACACTCCATTGAACAGCCACAATTGAGCAGCTATGGCACAAAGAGACCGCTAGATGGTGGTGGCATCTAAGCAACACGTATGTTTTATATCTTTTCCCCTTTAAAATCCGGCTGCATTTATTTACACATGTCCTTGACATGGACTCAGTGCTTTGACCTGCCAATACTGAGTGTCTTCCCACAGTAGGATAAATCTAGAGGTTATTTTTTGTGTGTGAAGGCTGCCAACTCCTGCTCCACAACACTGGCCTTCTGGTCACCTATCAAGTTTCCTCTCTCACTGTCTTTCTGGTCCTATTTTATGTCTTTCTCCTCCATCTGCTTGACACACTCCCTTTTGAAGCCCCATGGCCCACCGCCTCCTCACCACACCTTCCAAGCTTATATCTAAGGGTAGCAGTGGGTTTTGGCTCGTCCCCTGAGCTGGTCTCTTGCCACATCCATCAAGATCTCAGTCTGAACATGCTTAGCTTATATCTAAGGGTAGCAGTGGGGTTTTGACTGATCTCCCAAGCTGGTCTCTTGCCACATCTATCAAGATCTTAGCCTGAGCATGCTTTAGGGCAGTTCCCTAAGTGTATTCCTGTTACCCCTCCCCTGGAAACACATATATCTCAACCTCTGCTTGTAGCCTCCTGCCATAGGAGGAAGAAGGGAAGTTGGTGGTGTAGGGATTTTAGTATAATTCACTGCAGTTTGCTAAACATAATGAATTTTTATTTTCTCAGCCCTCACATTTCTATTTATCAGACAAGAAATTTGCATCCTGCTCACCCAGGTGTGAGAATTTTCAGATGGTTGATTTGCAAATGAACTAATGGGATGGGCACTTGGATGTTTAGTATGTTTTTGTTGCTTTATTGCTTCAGTATTTTACATAAGTTGAGCAGTTAAACAACAGAAGTGCAATTGAGTTTGTCTCTCACATGGATCTAGCTTAGCCTGGTGCTTTGGCAGGGGCATCTTCGATCATAATAAACAAATACAGGCCGAGTAGTACATGGACAGCTACAACTGGAAAGGTCTAGCAATATAGGAAGCTGTTCTTAGTATATTGGCTATGAGATGTTGAAATTGTGTTGTGTTGTTTTGTAAATGACTGGATTCAAAATTGTCAACCTTAAAACATAACAACAATCTGCCTCTCCCCCCCTGGATTGAGGTAGGGAACTACAACAGTGATGTCACACAGGGGAGGGGGAAAATAACTTGGTATAGTCAATGAGGAGGATACACTGAGGACAAATGGGTCAGTTTTTCCCCCAACTCCTTACATGTTCAACTAGAATGGTCTGTTGAAGAAGCTCTCTGTATAGCTCAGGAAACACACATTGTGGTGTGATAGTAGTTCTCGGAGCCAGTTTTCTGAAAAGACTATAAATACTCATGCAGTTGTATTTATCCATATCTGTCAGATAGAATCTTGGAATGATAGAGTTGGTAGAGACCACAAGGGCCATCCAGTCCAACTCCCTGCCATGCAGGAACACAGAATCAAATCACCCTGAGAGATGGCCATCCATCTGTTTAAAGACCTCCAAAGAGGGAGACTCCACCACTCTCTGAGGAAGTGTGTTCCACTAACTGTTACAGTCAAGACATTCTTCCTAATGTTGAGCTGCGCAGTGCTTCTCAATTATTTTCTGTCATGCCCCCCCAGGAAGAAGAAAACATTTTGCGCCCCCTGCGTGACTGTAAATAGTATCATTTGTCTATAAAATTGTTATAAGTACTGTATCCTTACGGAGCCTCACCCCCCCCCCTTGGGGGCACACCCCACTATTTGAGAAGGACTGAGCTGGAGTCACTTTTCCTGTAGTTTTAATCCATTGCTCTCAGTCTTACTGTATACTCATGTATACGTTTAGAAATTTTACTCAAAAATTGACCCCAAAACCTGAGTTGACTTACCCATGGGTCAATGTAAGTACTGTACTTTAATTCTTATTTAAAAAGGAAACATGCCCTGGCGAAAATCAAGAGCATAATCTGTCCTGGAAGCATTGACACCCCCCCCCCCCCATTCTCTCAGCCATCCAACCTTTAGGATGAGCACAAACAGTTGTGCTTGATGGAATTTGGTAAGTTGTTTGGCATTGTTTTCCTTGCTTCATCCTTTCGAGCCTTTGTCACATGCCCCTAAGGTTTACCCTCAACTTGTCCATGGGTCATATCAAAATTCATAATTTTGGCCCCAAAACTTACCCTCAATTTATGCATGAGGTCAATTTAGAGTTGAGTATATACAGTATTCTCTGGAGCAGCAAACATGTGCCCTTTTGGGGCTACAGCTCCCATAGCTAGATGGGGGGATTAAGGTACGTATATGTAGTCTAAAACCTTTCCAAGCTCTAATTCTCTCCCTCTCTCTCCAGTGTATAATGTAATGCCTAACTTATTTGGATCAGATAACACACATAGAAAATACAGTCCAGTGTAATGTCGTATGTTGGACTTTAGGTAGAAAGATACATCTTCCCATTCTTGAGAAAACTCTAAATTTACATTGTGGCTTTATGGCAATTTGTCAGAGCATAATGGCCTACCTTACCTTAGCATAATATGTGTGGGTATACTGGACTTAGCCCAAGCTCATGTATTCCTCCTTGATCTCAGTGGAGGCTATAGATGTGAGGCACATTAATGTCGCATTCAGTATTCAGCCTTTCCTTTTTTAAAGCCAAATGAGCCTCATTTTGAGCGGCTTTTCAGTTTCCTCCCACTACAGTGAGATGTACTGCATTTCAATTTAAAATACAGTAATTTCTTCCAGCTTTCTAGGTATGCACTAGTATATGTAGATGTTATGCAAATATTTGCCCTCTTTTGAGCAACAAATAAGCGGCCACCTTACCCTCATTCTATTTCTGACAGTTAGTTTGGATTAGTATGAGCATTTTCCACTTAAGTTTTTAATATTCAAATGAGTTTTCAAAAATAATACACAGATGAATCTTTTCCAAGTCTATTCTCAACCTCCTTATTTGTACTGCTCCAAAATGTTTCATTGCCAATCTAAAAAGATTTGACAGGGCGCTGTGGATGGATGAAGATTGATTATGTATCTAAATAAAAACAGAGTCTTTGTCTAGCAATTGATAGAAGCACCTGTTGTTATGTAAGATGGATTCTGACAGATTGACATCTGTACCAAGTAAACAGTTACCTACTGTCTGTTCTGGGTGACCCCATTAATCATCATGGTGTCAAAGAACCTCTCAGCCGTTGAAGAGTTCATCCAGCAGAACTCTGGGAGTTATGAAGGCATTCTCTATGCATGATGAAGAGGGAAGGCAGAAGTACATAAAAGAGGTGTATTAAAATGAAGGTGAATAAAGTCTGAGGGTAACCTGTTCCTAATGTATACATCATGGTTTGAAAGGAGAGCTTGCACATGTACAGCTATATGTGGGAAACTTGCAAAGTCAAGGTTCTCAATCTTGAGGAAGAGAGCACAGATTCCTGTTTTATGTTGCTCACTGGATGTATGTGTAGAAGGTCTGGCCATTGGTACCATGCAACATAGGAATGGGCCAGTAGGCTCTATTTAATCAGGCTCTCTGCATTCATTGGATGTATATGTGATCATATTTATTTATTTAAAAGTTAAAAGGTAAAGATACTCCCTTGACATGAATGTCTAGTTATAGCTGACTGTAGGGGATGGTGCTCATCTCCATTACTAAGCTGAAGAGCCAGCATTGTCCAAAGACTAATCTGGTGGTCATGTGGCCAGCATGACTGCACCAGACGCTGTTACCTTCCCACTGAGAAGTAGAGCCTATCTATCTACTTGCATTTGCATGCTTTCCAACTGCTAGTTGGCAGAAGCTGGGACTAGTGGCAGGAGCTCACTCCATCATGCAGCACCCGGGTCTTGAACTGCCAACCTTCTGATCATCAGAACTGGCGTCTTAACCACTAAGCCCTTGTATTTATTTATTTATTTGGAGCACTTATATCCCACCCTTCAGCCAAAAAGGCTTCCAGAGTGGTTTACAAATGGCTAATTTGACATTTTTCCTGCCCTTCGGTTTACGATCTGTGGCCTGTTACAGACTGCCAAAATAAAGCTGCTTCGGGTCTCTTTGGAGGTATGCTATTTAAATGATGCATGGGTCCTAAGAGTCCGGAGGTCGTGCCAAAGCCACACTCCATTCCTAAGCACTGGAGTGCAGCTTTGGTGCAGCTTCCGGATTCTTAGGGTGCATGCATCATTTAAACAGCATACCTCCAAAGAGACCTGAAGCAGCTTTATTTTGGCAGTCTGTAACAGGCCTAAGAAAACATGAAACACAAAGAAACGGAATGGCAATGGGGTGGGGATTAAGTACAGAAAATGCTGGCTGCTGTTCTCTCCCTCAGAGGCCAGAGCAGTGGCAGTTAGGATGGATGGAGGGCCTTTCATCAGCTGCTAGAAAGAAGGCGTGACGGTGCTGTGCCTGGATGTGTTTCTCACAGCAATGCCACTTGGTATTTCGATGATCATTAGACACCTATGCAAGACCTGAAGAAAAAAGCAAGGTAGTGCCCTCTCCCATTCCATGGTATTTAATGTTTCTACTACACTAGTGATCATACGGCACTCCCTGTCATATCTGAAGACTAGCTTCCAGGATATTTGTCATACATTTCTTTCCTCCCAAATCTTGCTTCCCAGCATTTGCCACCTGAGGGATCCCTTTGCTTGACCAGAGAGAGTGAGTGAGAATGAAAGTGACCTTGTCCTAGTTATTTTGCATGTGTTTTCCCTAGTTTGTACTTGACATTTCAGTAATATACTAATTTTGTGCATGGGACCTCTACAAAGGAAGTGTTCATAAGTTTACATTTATAACTTTGCAGACTTTCCCAATTCAAATGTCTCCAGTGTTCATCTAGAAAAAAATGTGAGAAAAAGACATAGAGTTATAACAATATTCATAAATCCAACCAAAGGCATAGAATACAAATCAAGGTCTTTGAATAATTGAAACAGTCATGACGGTTATTGCCATGGCCCAACCAACAGTCCTGATTCTTATTTGCAGGAGCATGCTATGACAGTCTTAGCCTGTACAGGTACCCAAATGTCACCTTCAGTGGTGTGTCCCAAGGGGATCAGAAGCCACAGATAGAGATGGGTGGATTCTGGAGTTCAAAAAAAGCTTCTACCTGCCCCCAGGGCTGATACCTAATTGGTTTATTTTATAACTGTCCCACCAGGACAAGAATGCAGACTGCTGAAAGGGTGATAGATTCCAACTAAGACAATGAACTTATCTGCACTATTGGGCCTCCATCAACTTGATCATTATTTGTCTTAACTGCAAATGTTTTTCCCCTTTGTAATTACTTTCTTTGGTCATATGATTTTGCTGCAGCTCAATCTCTTTTTCTCTAGCCATCATTATTGAAATCTATTCCCAAAATGTCAAATACTCCAGATTAATTTCCTGTTATATGTGCCCCATGTTGTGCAACCTTCGCCTTATCTGAGATCCAAGTAAACAAAATTCCTGTTGCCCTAACTCTTTATTGCCCAATCTATTTTTCTTAGTTCAGTTAGTAATTTCCAAAACTTAAATAATTTCTCATATGTTCCCGGTTGATCTTAAAATATCTTTTAAAAGTATTTACCTCTTGATTCTGCTTGTCTTCCCAGGTTTTTAGTTACAGACATTTAATGTGTCAGGAGTTGTGTAGGCAACTGGCCTGCGATAAACTGTTGGGAAGAAGGAGTGATGGGTTATACAATGGTAATGGCATTGCTAAGTTGTGGTTGTTGAAATAGTGTGTAGTTTAATTAGGCAACGTTAATGCTTGCTGGTCAGTTCTGACAATGAACATCACTGGACTGGATCTATAGTTTCTTAATACAGGTTTTCTGAGTTTTAACCACCGAAGCCTAGATTTCTGAACTAGGTATCATGCTGGATTTGACATAATGCAGTCTTCAGTTAGGTGATATTAATTCAGATGTTACTTGCATGTTAAAAAGGTTGGATGTGGTGTTTGTGTTGTCTTCTGACAACCAAATGTGGTGGGTCTTGCCACCATGGGCCTTGCCATTGTGGTCCTAACATTCTGCCATGCCCTACTGCTTTCACATCACAGCAGCACATAAGGGATGGAAATCAGACTTTTGTGAGCTGCCTCTTAGTTCTCTGTGCCAGGGGAAGCAAATCTCACCAATCCTGTTACTATTGGACCAACAACCTCCACAGCTGGTGGCTATGCCTTCAGCACTGTTCCTGGGAGGCACAGTTGACACAGTGCTATTCCAACCCAAAGTCTGGTCATTATTTGTTATGTCCAGTTGACCATCCTTGGTGTAGATTTTGCCTCAATTGTGCAGGTTATGAAGGTTTTTCTTGTTGAAATACACATGTGTCCTGCTTTTTAAAGTGGTGAGTTGCAGGAGCAACATGTGCCTGGTACTGATTTGCCTAGGAGGAGGAATCACTGGAAACATTCAGTACTTCGTAATATTTTTCTCACTTGAAGGAATACAAATTAAATAGAGCAGCGTAAGAACTTCTGTGGCCATGTACACATCACTAAAAATGTAGACTAAAGCACACAGACATTGGTGTTTATTTCATACATGCCAGATGAGGAGGAGATGTAAGTGAAGCCAGATCCCAGGGAAGAGTAACTGTGGGTCTCTGCCTCTGCTCACTTCCTGCCTTATAAAGACTCCAAGCAATTCCAAAGAAAAACAACACATCACTGTTGGTTTTCTTTACCCTCTTTTTGAATGAATCTCATGGTGCACCTTTTATCCAATCTAGTGCCCTCATGTGTTGAATCACTACTCTTATTTTTCGCAGCCATCATAAAGGAAGGCTCCAGTGTATAGGTTTTGCCAATTTATTCACTTTGCTGCTTCCTGAAACAGTCTGCCATCCAGAGTATATATGGCCTGCCTTACCAAGAGTGGTACGTTATGTTGCTGTTTAATTTGAAATATGATGCTGCTGCCTGGGAGCATTTTCTTGTCAATTTCAGAGAGTTGGCAGCTATTGAAATTGATGAGATGCAAGGAGGGCATCGTGGAATTGCGATTTCAATCTTGGGTGGCATCCCAGCTGAAGTGGTCCTATGTATCATGTCATGTAGTCAGTAGATGAAGTACCCCTTGGGATTCTCCCAGACTATATATTTAAAAAAAAATATTTGCTCAGCCTGTTTTTTTTAAAAAAGAGCTATACTGTTTTATGAGTGGTATCATGAAAACACACCTGTTCCCATATTTAGTCAAGCAACTGGTTTTAGCTTTTAATTGGCAGACAACATTCTTTGCCATGTCCTTGAGCAGAAATCTGCATTTTAAGCAGAAATGTACAAAAGCCTGATTAAACTGGATTTGAGATCCCTCCAGACAAAATCCTGTTTGACACATTGACAAATGTTATTCATTTATATAAAATATTTATTAAGCACTTTTCTGCCCAGCAGGTTCCCCAAAGCAATGTACAGTATTATACATGAAAATATAAAGAGACTAAAAATGATTGTTACCAGCCAGCTTTAAACACCAGTTCTAAATATCATTCCAGTTAGTATAGTTTTGGTTGTCTGCTAAACATCAGGATGGACCTGGTCCAGCATCTCTTAGGAGAAAGTTCCACAGTCAGAAAAAGTTCTGTCTTCCCAACTCTCCAGCCTGACTTCTTAAGCTGGTGGGACATATAGCCAGACTTCTGATGTCAAATGCTCAAGGAGGACAAGAAAGAGAAGAGAAAAGGGGTGCATGGGCACAAGGTGGAACTAGCAAAGTGGTGGTGGCAAAAGTAAGCATAGTTAGTAAAAGACCTAGAATAGTAAAGTAACCCAGTGCTCAGACAGTGTGTTAATGTCTTTGAGACACAGAGAAAGATAGGTGTGGTATTATTATTATTTTTAAACTCCAGCCAGTTCGGATGGTTTTATGCTGTTGTTGTTAAAAATATTTTTTTTTGTGAAAGTGAAGATTATCCTGCTCCTTTTTTGGCCTCATTTTCCACTTTCAAAGAAAGTTATTAATACCGTAAGTTAAAACTGACCACATTTTAAAGGCTATAGTCCTTACCATGTTTCACATTCAAACAGTAATTTGATCTTGGGTTACCGGTTCCAGATCCAATATTCTAACCATTATACTATCCAAGATCTGAGATTACTTTATAAATGGCACCAAAGTTGAAACTACAGTAGTATTAAAGGGGTACAACAATTACTGTGCTTATTTTGCCCATTATATAAATTTATATAATCTGCAAATTAGATACCCTGGATTTGAGGAACTGAAACCCAACTCTTAGCCCCTATCTTCTAGGCCCCCAATAATCAATGCCTTTTGCTTTCTGCCCTTTGGATGAAGAAAGGGGTTGATATGACTGGAAATCTGGCTGGAAGTTTATAGCTCTGGAGATGTTGAGAAGAACTTGTCTTGGATACTTTGATTGTGATTTCCTGCATGGCAGGGGGTTGGACTGGATGGTCCTTGTGGTCTCTTCCAACTCTACGATTTTATGATTCTATGAACAAAATTTTGCAGGATAGAGAGCCAACCAGCTAGTCAGACCCTTTTCAGGATTCCAGCTACCTGGTTAATTGTTCCCTTTTCCAGGATACCCCAACCCACAATTTCTTCTACCCAGTTTTCTATCTTTCGCACCCCAGAAGTGCCAGTCAACAATATCAGCCCACTGAGCAGTCCTACTCCTCATTGGGCCCTTTGCATTATTTTCCTCATAGTCTACAATGAAATTTTGCACTTCTGTAAACCGTGGGGTGTTCAAAATCTGCTGTGGCCTCTGACTTGTGTTTGAATGGTGCAATTTGTGCTGCATGGAGGGGGGGCATGTTCACAGAATGAGAGGATTATTACTATAAAAGACATACAATATCACATTACAGAAACCATAGTTATATTACAGAAGCCATAGTACAGTGGAGTTTTATAACCATCACTAAAAGCCTGTTGGAGCATAATCACATGATATAAAATGAGCAGCACTGATGTGGTCCATGGGGAGGGAGCCTGTAAAAATGAGCAATGCTGAGGTGTAAATAGAGGCTATCCATGTAGTTTAGATACCCCCCCCCTTTGTCCTAATAGCATTTGAGAGTATAAGGCCAGGATCATGGGCATCGGAAGTTCTGCAAACTATTTCTGATGTCTGTTTTTAACTGATGTTGTATGTTGTATATTAGTCTGTTGTTGTTCCCTGCCTCAATCCATGGTGAGACATGGGTAAGAAATAATAATAATAATAATAATAATAATAATAGTATGCATGTGAATTTTTAAAATCTCTATGTCATTTTTCTCTCCCAATTTACAAAGATCAGAAATAATCTGGAGCATCCCTTGCCAAAAAACTGCTACTGTCCTTGTAATCCAGAAAGTCAACACGTGGGGCAACTGCATGGAGTTTTTGACCCTCCCTTAAATGGTTGAAATTTCATGGATTGCCATATGGGGATGTGATCAGCAATCTCTGATAGCTATTGGATGACACCACCAAGCAATGAAAAGAGATTGCTGCTATTTACATCAGAGCAGCTTTGACTTCATGGAACATCTGACAATATTTTCCTGACATTTAATTATAGGATGTCAATTGATCATGTTTCACTGCTCAATTGACCTGTGTCTCAACTCTATTTAAATCTCCTTTTCGGTCATGTACTTGCTAAGAACCTTTCCAAATGAGTTTTATTTATTTATTTATTTCAATGCCTGGGAACAAGGGTGATTCATTGGTTGCTATATGTAAACCAGATAATCTTCTTCCAAATAGTGCTGGCCATTGGGAATAAATAACATTTCCCCAAACATCCCAATTGCAATATCAAACCATTGACAAGTGCAGTCTGTATCTCTTGTCTTTTCTCTTTGTCTCACACATACATATCCACACACACTCATGCACACAAGTACACTCTCTGTAGAAGTCCATGAGATGATAGTGGACTAACTGAGAGCATTTGTGTAAAAATAAATGGAGAAATAAATAAAAGTAATATCTACTAAAGGTAAAGATAGTCCCTTGATATGAATGTCTAGTTGTAACCAACTATAGCTGATGGTGCTAATCTCCATTACTAAGACAAAGAGCCAGTGTTGTCCAAAGACGACTCTAGTGGTCCTGTGGCCAGCATGACTGCACCGAATGCTGTGACCTTCCCACCAAAGTGGTGCCTATTTATCTACTTGCATTTGCATGCTTTCAAACTGTTAGGTTGGCAGAAGCTGGGACTAGTGACAGGGGTTCACCTCATAATGTAGCACTCAGGCTTCGAACGCCCAATCTCCCAATCATCAGAATTGGTGTCTTAATCACTAACCAACTGCATCCTTATATCTACTACGAGTCATCAAACCAAGAAGGGGTGGTTGATTATCCTTTCTGAAACAAATCTCAGAAATCTCAAAGATAAAAGAATTTGGGAACTTCTGTTACCCTGGTACCTGCTAGGAGATGAATTCTGCTAACAATAGACTCTCATCAAATTTCTGATGTAAACATAATTTCTGTTTTAAAAGGTAGAAGAAAGTAATGGGATGAACAATCCTGGACTTGATCTTAGCCAATAAGGAAAAGTCAGTCCTTAGAAACAAAATAGGCAGTTCTTTAGAGGAAACTGACCCTGTAATGCTAGAATTCATAATTGTGGGACAGGCCAAAGAAGAGGGTTTTGGATTGTATATTTCTTAATCTTTGCAAGCCGTGGGATAATAATAATAATAATAATATTTTATTTGTATAGTTAAACATACACCTTGGATTTCAGGAAATATTTTTTTATCAATCATATGGGGGAATGATGAATGGAATTTCATGGCTAGAAATGTTAAAGAAAAAAGACAGCCAACCAGGGTGAGGGTTTGTGAACAACAAATTGCAAAAAGCACACTTCAAACCATCACACTGAAGAAATGAAGGGAAACATCTGAAAAAGCCAGTGTGGCTGCACTATAAACTCAAGGAGCAAGGGTTTAAAAAAAAAAAGCTCAAAATGAAAAGGGGGAGGTTCAGAAACATTCAAAGCAAGAGAATGACTTAGGAAATGATGGGGCCACTGCCCAGTAAATTGCTAACAGATTACAACAAAAAGGTGGAACTGCTCAGCACCTACTTTTCTTCATCACACGGAGTTTTTTGAAGCCTTTTGCAGCTCAGATCCGACGTGACTGTGGGTCCAATGATGCGAATTCATGCGATAACGTGATGTGTTATCACACGCGACTCCTTTCTATGGGCGCTCCTTCCGTGGTGCTTCTGCAGTGAATCCAAAGTGACTCTTCATTTCAGTGAATTCACAGAATTTGCATTCAAGCTCACTTTGATTTGACTCTGAATTGGTCTGGTGTGGAATGCAACTTGGCTTTCGTCCTGGTACACCCCACCCCAAACCTCCAAGGTCTCACATTTCCCATGATGCCATGCTGCAATTTTGCCCCATTTGCTTCCGGTACTCCCCTCCCCCGCTTTCATCGCTGCCGAGGGGAAATGTGGTTGTTTCCGATGTCACTGGGGAAAGGGCAGAGAGCTACTGGGGAATGAATGTATTCCCATTTTAACACAGACAGGAGACTTGCTGGCGAGGAGGGGGAAAGCGGCTGTTTCCGATGCCGCTGGGGAAGGCTGCTTGTGTGTTTGGAAAAACTGAAAAATAATAAGTTTTCAGTTTGCTGAGTCTCCTGTCTGTGTTAAAAGGGGCATACATTCATTCCCCAGTAGCTCTCTGCCCTTTCTCCAGTGACATCGGAAACAACCGCATTTCCCCTCGGCAGCAATGGAAGCGGGGGAGGCACCAGAACTCTCTGGCAGAGAAGGCTCAATGTCTCAGGACACTACAGTTCCCAGAATTCCATAGCACTGAGCCAGGACAGTTAAAGTGGAGTCAAACTGGATTATTTCCCAGTGCAGATGCAACCTCCTTCAGATAAAAAGGATTTACTTCCAAGTTATTATTATTATTATTATTAATAATAATAATAATAATAATAAATTCATTCACTGCAAAATAATAATAATAATAATAATAATAATAATAATAATAATATTTTGCCGGTGATACATTCGGATGAAGTAGAGGGCATTTACAGATAGGTGACATTCCCTAGCATTCACGTGAGACTAGTATTCATGTGAAACTGGAAAGGGATGGAGGTAATGAAACAAAGGATAGATTTACATATAGATGACAGGTGTGAAGGGAATGAAAAAGGAGGCTGGAGGGAGAGATGGGAGCAAAAGAGGGGGCCATTGGAGGCTGGGGCGGAGGCACCAACTCCCAGAATTCCACAGCCTCAAGCTAAGGACCCTACCAACTACAATAATAATAATAATAATAATAATAATAATATATTTTAAAATAATAATAATTTATTATTTTAAAAAATAATTTATTATTTTAAAATAATAATAATGATATTAATAATAATTAATTTTTAAAATAATAATAATAATAATAATAATAATAATAATAATAATAATAATAATAATAATAATATGTTATTAGTTTGCTGAGGCACCAGAGCTGTCTGGCAGAGAAGGCTCAATGTCTCAGGACATTACAGTTCTCAGAATTCCATAGCACTGAGCCAGGACAGTTAAACTGGAGTTAAACCAGATTATCTGCCCAGTGTGGATGCAACCTAAGAGAAGGCAACTGTTACAAAGGGAAGGAGAGATGTAGATGAAATAGATGAGGAGAATGACAAGAGGATAGATGTTGATGTGGGTTGAATTGGATGGGGGCTCTGACATGGAGGACCCCGTTTGAATTTGGCTGCCAGGGATGGGAAAATAGAAGGGAGGAAGAAAGGTGAAGCTGTCATTCACGTGAGGCTAGCATTCACATGAAAATGGAACCAGGCTCCCTTCTTCACACCGGAAGTGCAAAGGTTCAGGATGTGTCCAGAGCCCCACTGAGCATGTGCAAGGGTCCCAATTCGAAACATTGAATCCGCATGGTATGCACCAGTGTGGCAATACAATTTTCACTCACCCCACTGCGTGAATCCGCACCACGTGACTTGCCTTAGATTCGATCCCCCCTTGATTCAGAAGGGCAATGGAAGGGCAACCAGGTATGATAAAACACTCACGTTATAACGTGAATTCACATCGTCGAACCCACAGTCATCCCAGATCTGAGCTGCAAAAACCTCCGTGTGATAAGGGCCCTTGAGATCTTGGTAAGGAATCTGAATTGCAAATGTTGGCCCAAACTACTCGGCCAAAAGAAGCAGCTTCTGGCTGCTTTGGGGGCATGGTGTTTACATGACACATGCCCTCAACCGGCCGGAAGCCAGGTTGAGATCCTGTTCCAGTCCAAAGAACCAGATCAAAAAGGAGTCATTTTAATCTGACTTCTGTGGCACATGGCTTTGGACCTGCGATGGTGGCTCACTTTGGGAGCGGGTCATACGTTCACCATGGTTGCAGCCTGATCACAGCCGCAGCAGCCAGAGTCCGCTCTTTTCTGGCCATCTGCTTTGCTCCCAAGATTGATAAGGAGATAGGAGTCACCTAATTAACTTAATTCAAATATGCAAGTTAAGATGAACTGCATCCCAGAAACTTGCAGATGCACTGTCTGAATCATTTGCCATCATTTTGGAGAAATCGTGGAAAACAGGTGAAGTGCAAGATGACTGGAAAAGAGCAAACATTGTGACTCTCTTCAAAAGGGGGAGGGGGAAGAAGATTCAAAGAGCCACAGACCAGTCAGCCTGACATGAATACCAGGTAAAATATTAGAACAGATTATAAAGATATCTGTAAGTATTTAGATGACAATGCAGTGAGCTGTAGGAGCCAGCATGGGCTTGTCAAGAAGAAATCCTGTGAAACTAATTTTTGTTTTGATCAGATCACTAGTTTAATAGGTGATGAGAATGCTGTACTTATCTGTTTCTTAGCAAAGGATTGGAGAAAGTCCCTGATATTTTGATTAGCAAGCTGGTTAAATATGGAATAGTAATTAACACAATCAGGTAGATCCATAATTGTTTGGAAAATCATGTTCAGAGAGACATCATCAATGGCGACACTTCACACTGAAGGCCTGAGGGGGTCTGTCTTGGGGCTGACACTCTTCAATATTTTTTTATCATGGGGTAGAAGAAATCCTTGTTTGCAGATTATACCGTCCTACTATATTCTATGCTAGTCAAGCATAAGCAGATCTACTGCATTCAGTTCTGAGTGCCTCATTTTAAAAGGGATATAGAAGAGTTGGTGTGATTTCAGAGAAGGGCTAAAAGGATGATAAGAGATATGGAGAACAAAATATATGAGGGAAGCTTGAAGCATCTGGGCATGTTCATCCTGAAGAAAGACTGAGGGTTAACATGACTGCAATCTTTACATATCTAAAGGGTTGTCACAGAGAGGAGGGTTCAGGTTTATAGTTTGTGTTTGTTTGAGGTGACTCAATGGCCTAAGAGGCCACTTCTATGGAGATTATCACCTGGAGGAGCCAAGCATCCTTCTCCAGTTGTTAAATTGTGTTAATTGCTTGATCGGGGAAGAAGAGTACCCCCCCCCCGCACTTAACCCATTCTTCTCTCATCCATAAACAGTAATGGACGTGTCATTTGGTATTAACAGGAATTTCTGTTAATACCAAATGATGGGTCTGTTACTGTTTACGGATGGGAGAAGAATGGGATAAGTGCATAACAGTGTGATAATCTTCTCCCCAATTGTACAATTAACACAATTTAACGACAGGAGAAGGACGCTTGCCTCTTATGTGATAGTCTCCCATTATTCTGTTAGCAGATCATATGAAAGACTTGGGCTTTGGCTTCTTCACAGCCACGCTGTCCACTTTGCCAAAAGTCTTTCTAATATCCATGCCCCTGAAATAAAACTAGATGCATTAAAAACTAGACAGAGCTGAAATGCAGAGCAAATGTATGTAATTTTTGAAAAATGTCTCTTTCAAAAATGTATGCTTGCAGTTGTCTGCAGTGGATGAATTCTTCCACTGACTGGAAATTCTAGTGCTGCAACAATCCCTCCAGCAAATTTATGGCACTTCTGCAAAGTTTTGGAAAGTTCTAACTCTTGTCAAACTGGGAGATGATTGCCAAAATTTGGTAGCCATTCTGTTCAGCACCAGGAGAGCCATGACAAAGCAGAAGTGCTTGCAAGTTGCAACCCTTCAGAGGCTTCTGTGATGATGTAACGTAACATTAGAGGTGTTACACTGCTTGTGTGTGCAGTGATGTAACATTATTTTTTTCATTAAAATCAACCTAACCCCCACCCCCCCAAAAAAGCATTAATAAGCCTCCCTTAGTTATGGTTGCCCTTGCGTATATCCTTCCACAATGTTGATTGGAGACTAGAGCGGTTTTCAGTTCTAGAGATCTAAAACTTCATGCCAACCCATCCATACTGTGCCCCCATCTGTCTCCCTGTGTAACCTCCTGATGTTGGAAGATAAGTGAATAAGAACTTTCCTGGAAGGAGAGAGGATTCAAGGTCAGATCTCATTCTCTGCAGTTGGACTTTCCTTCATTGTTTAAAGGGTTGACCTGATCCATGCCCTTTTGAGGGCCATAGAAATGAAGTTTTAGTTACTCTAATTAAAATGGGCATTCCTGTCCAATCTGAATATTGATGTACGTGGTGAGAGCACAAGCCAGTAACACTTTGGCACCAGGATGCAGATATCTATTTTCCTCCCCATTTCACATTGTTAACTATGTCCTTCATTCAACCCAGTCTTATTGATTTGAAAGCAAAGAGATTTAATCAAACAGGCTGCAGGAGGTAAAGGGTGGGAAGCATTTTGCAAACTCATACTGTGAGAATTAAGAATTTTCATTCACACAATTATGTGCTCACTTCCTTAGTAAAGAAATGTTTTAAGTCTTCTGCTGTTTAAATGCCCCATCAACATTGAATGAGCCAAAAACAGGACAATTACAGATGGTGTTGCTGTCTTTGCAGTTTCTTGGGCTGAATATTCTGCACTTGTCAGTTACTTTTCCCATTTGAGGAGAGATGTCTGTTTTGTTTATCTCTTCTTAAAAAATAGTCAGGAACCCATTCCCAAGGTGAAAACTTAGAAACATATAAAATGCATGATATGTGTAAATTTACAGTGCTTTATAAATAAAGGTTAATAATAATAATAATGATTTATAAGTAAAACACAAGTGTAGAAATTGTAATGGACAAGTCACTTTGCTGGTATACTTGCTTGATCCACTGTTACCTAGTGCGAAGCAAACAAACAAACAGGCCACCCCACAGGATCCCCCTTTTTGCTTCCCACAGCATTAGTGTGGGTCAGTGTCTAGTATTTGTATTAGTGAACCAGCTCCCTAATCCCTATTTTGCACATCTTCCCTTTTGAAAGAAGGGATTTGCTGATACCACAGAGATTAGTATTTTTTCCAGTTTTGAAATAAAACACGTTTATGATTTTTCTTGCATACAACACTTCTTAACAAATACAAAAGATTCATCTTATCAAATACAAAATATTCTTCTTTTCTATCTATATGTCGTCTATATGCAAGATTATATTCTCAACCTTGATATGAATCACTTCCTTAACATTCCCTATTAACTATATAGACTAATACTACTTTCTACTGTCATTCAAAACTTGCTTGTCTTCTCACAGTGATACATCATCAATATATTGTCTAATAAACCTCATTAATCTACTAGTGTACATATTCCTTCCATGTGATAAGATTATTAGTACTTGCTTCTGTTCCTAAAGTTACTAAATCGTATAAACCATTAGGCATCAAATAGAATAGTTGCAAATTTCCCCTTTTTCATAGAATCATAGAATCATAGAGTTGGAAGAGACCACTAGGGCCATCCAGTCCAACCCCCTGCCATGCAGGAAATCCAAATCAAAGCATCCCTGACAGATGGCCATCCAGCCTCTGTTTAAAGACCTCCAAGGAAGGAGACTCTATCACCCTCCGAGGGAGTGCATTCCACTGTCGAACAGCCCTTACTGTCAGGAAGTTCCTCCTAATGTTCAGGTGGAATCTCTTTTCCTGCAGCTTGCATCCATTGTTCCGGGTCC